>NC_054545.1:10257926-10392926 GCF_017654505.1 Polyodon spathula
AGAAAAGCCAGTTGGAGCAAGACTCCTGTGTTTTGGTCCCATGGGCTAATGAGTAATACATCAATACAAAGTGTTTGATCATTTTGTTTTATCCTTAAAAGGTAAAACTCTTACACAGACGATCCATGGTAGTTTCATAGAAAAGATACAAGAAAAAAAACGAAAAAAAAAAACACCCGTGTTAAATGAGGTTGTAGAAGACACTTGATAAAATCTGTGAACCTTCTGCTGCTCAATGATCAGATATTGACGTGAAGAAGACTGGAATGATAAATCAGTATGTCTTGCTAGCTAAGCATATTTTAACAACTTTTCCAAAGGCGGTTGTATTAAGAATCCTTTACTAGACAAAATATAAATCAGTAATTACACTGGAGAAACCAAAGCTTTGCAGGTTCCTTTAGAGTGCAAAAAAATATAATGCTAACATGGTTCCTTAACGGTTTGACAATCACAGCCCATGACATCTTAGTCTAGGAATAAAGGTAAACACTTTCAGTCCTCTTAACAAACAGTTAAGTGGAAATATTGCATACCAGCTGAAGCAACAATTAAAGAATGTTGGAAGGCAGTCTATGCAGTTGATGTCTCATTCTGGTGTATTATCAATAGCAGGTGTCATTTTCTTTAGCAAAAAAATATATTATCTTGAAACTAGTATTATTACCACCTATAACAATAATCTAGCAATATCGCCTTACCTTTACCACTGTGTCCACACATAACTATCAGAAATCCAGACTGTAGAGGAGATCATTACAAAACTCTTTATTTCAACACTCTGTGATTTAAATGTTTTTCTTTAGGCCCTACATCCGAACTTGTGTTATTTCACTCTTGTTCTGTCTGTGCCTTGCCTTGTAGTTGAAAAAAAAAAACAAGATAATTTACAAAATGTTACACTTTTCTTTTTGACCCTACAGACATTGGTGTTCCAAGAAATTTAAGAATCCATGTATCAATATTGCATGTTTTTTTTTTTTTATAAGCTAACACGTGTAACAGAATGTATTGTGGAAACTAAACCTGACAGTTTTTTAAAATACAATGTATTTCCTAAAAAGATCTTCTGTAATGCACTTTATTTGTTGTTTAGGTCTGTGAGGTGCTCTTTTCATGACCATCCTGAAACTAATTTCCTTATTTAAATGTATATGTTATCTATCTGGGTCAGCAATTGGTGCAATGTGATAACAACTCTGAATGTTACTGTAATTTACACAATTTTTGCAAGTATTCAGATTAATAGATGCAGTTCTTTAAACCAAGTTTATTACTAATTTGTGGCAAGGTGGTTAACAGTGTGCAGGTGATCAATAATGAGACAAACAACGATAATCCAGGTGCAATGAAGGTTTAATTGTATAATCCAATGCCTGATGGCTAACGGCGTGTATTGTTTATTTATAATCCACGGGTTTGCCCCAAAATAAAAACATTCCTGTTTCAGTTCACCCACACCTAAAACATACACAAACACCTACACCAATCCACAATGTGTGCTCTAGTGCTCGTAGTGAATACAGTTCTTTTGTGACAACAAAGTGCAGTGGTGTTGATCCGGGTTTAGTGCTGACCTTTGGCAACAGGTCCGGATCGTGTTAGCTGTCCATAACAACAAAAAAAACAAATAAAACACTCATGTATCACAACACAAGTTCTTCTTTTGGTTGCTCGATTTAACCATTCACAAAGGAAAAGACCACCTCACCATGTCCCCTTTATATACCGTCAGCCATGACCCCTTGGCTAACAAGTGCACCAACTCCTCCAGTCCACAGCTGCGACACTGTTAACCTTCTGGGTCAATGATTTAGTGTACCATAGCTCAGTCCCCTTTCTAGATGGCCAACCTCTGCCTAACCCTGGGAATGAACTGGTGGGCCATCTAGTCCCCAGTACTTTGTTCCCTTTACTCAGCACCCTCACAGGTCGGGAAGGAGATCTAACACCAAGAATCATTTGATCTCTGTCACATTCTTGTTAGAAGTTTGTATCTGGTTTGAGGTCAACAAGACTAGCTATAGCTCAGTAGACCCAACAACTCTGTAGAGACTCTGTATTACTGCCTTGATCACCAAAACTGGCAGCTTTGTCACTGGGCACCTGTTTTGTTCACTGATGAATCAAGAATTCATCTGTCTAACAATGATCAGCATGTTTGAGTATGGAGCTTGCTTCAAGTACACTATAATTAATGAACACAATGCATATGTACCCACTTGTGCCCGAGGAGAAGGCATTTCTTATTCAATGCAATTGCCAGAACAAGAACAAATTCAAATTGTATGAATCATGACACGTTCTTCTATGTGTAATTGTAAAGGTCCTCCATTAAATCTATTCCTTGCTTGCTTCTATACATAATTCATCGTTCTCTGGGAAAGATAGTGCTCATATTTTCTCCCCTTATTTTACCTCTTGTCAGCCTCTTCCCCTATGACTCTTGTATGGCTTCACAGCAATAAATAAATACATAAATAAATAAATGTGTGCCTTTTAACCCTTTGTGGTCCATTTATTCAGCGCCTGTCAGGCACGTCAGGTCCAATTTGTTTTCACACACACTGTTTATTTTACACGCTGTTTAAAATATTTTTTTACACCCCCCGGAATAAAACCAGTTTAAAGGGCATTGCAATGCTAAGTGACATCAGTACTGCATCTCCAGCCAAGCCAAAACCCGTGTTCACTGTATTTTTCACATACCTCTTTATAGACGTGCATACTGATAAATCCTATCCTGATCACTTGTTTTAACACCAAACTCCTCAATAATGCGATCCAAGTCATTATTTTATTACAATAACGTCTCAAAAAGCTCTGCAAATGTCTGTGATATTCTTTGAGCTCTGGATGCGGAAGCAGCTACCTCCTTTGTTTATGTCTGCTTATCTCTGTGTGGTGCAGCTGCTAAGGCTATTGCTCACAAGCCATCTTTTTTTTTTCGGTTTCATTCGGCTCCTGTTGGTCTCACTCAGCCATTGAATGGTTTTCTCGACTTTTTCTGGAGAAAAAACAACTAGAGACCTGCGCTTTACGTCTTTTCAATGATGTCGGACAGGGCCCGACATTGGACTGGAAAGGAAAAATCATAATGTCGGACCTGGTCCGACACTGGACCGCAAAGGGTTAAATACAATTTTTAATATAAACCAATTTAATAACATGGTGTGACAGACAGCCAATGAATCCGAATCAACAATCTCCCTCCCGACCTGTGAGGGTGCTGTGTAACAGGAACACTGTGCCTCAGACGATGGTTTGACAGTTCATTTCACGGTCAGTCGGAAGTTGGCCATCCAAGAAGGCGTCGAAGCCAGAATACCAGAAGGATTCGCCCCTATACAATATGAATTGGAAGATTCGTGCTTGCATTCGCTACCGAAGGGTGTGGGACTGAAGGTATATCAAGAGATGTGGCCAAGTGATCTGTTCCTTGTGTTATGGTTACGAGCAGACCTACAAAAAAAAAAACATGTACTATCTGTGAGTGTTTATTTTGTTTTGTCAAGTCTAGTTATTGTTTTATTTGTCATTGTTAGATGTCTAAACTATCCGAGAGCTGTTGGGTGAAGCCAGTAATAAACCTGGACTACACTTCACCACTGTACACCACTGTATTTTACCACCTGCACCAAGAGCACTGGACGTGTGACTGTGCTGTGTTTGTGTGTGTGTGTTTATCCGTGCATTATTATTTCAGGACTGCAAACCTGTTTAAGAACGCAGCGATACACAATGTTGTGTAAAGCTCGTTCTCAATTATTTACATGTTGCCGGAACGTAACCCAGCCTAATAAAAGAGCTGTTTTTCACTGTGAACTGTCTTTGTGTCCATCATTCCTAAGCACCACATCTCCTCTACACCTGCTCACTGCTAACCACTTTTCCACACATTGTTAGAACGGTTCTGCATCAGTAGTAACAAGACTTTGATTTTGTATTTGTCGTAAGATCCTTTTTTTTTCTATTCCTTTGGAGAGTACAGTTATACTTTACTGACAGACTTTGCTTGTAGTTTCCATACAGTGACCCTTAGTTACAGCAGATATCACAGTCCAAAGAGATATGAAAAGTGATGGAGATAATGAAAGACACTGCTTTGATGGCATGAAGACAACTGGGCTAGTAATGCCTTTATTGATCTCTGGGGGAGCTGCTGTAGCTTTGATCATTTGGAAGAATCAAGACCTTACATATGTATTGTGCCGTCTGTATTTGAAGAAAACAGTTCAAGCATCTCTGCAGAGTGTTGTAGTGACTACAATTGCCATTATGGAAACAACAAATTAAACTAAATTTGTTTCTTAAAATCCATATTTCTTTGTTTTGCTTAGTGGCTTTTTGTTTACAAATGTTGCATTTGTGAATTAATGCCTGCTGCTGCCCCCAGTGACCTATCCTGATGATGAAATGTTAAATAAATCAGTGTCTATTTATCTCATTTTAACACTTCATTAAAGTACAGTATCAACAAACCTGATTCTGATATGAGGGTTGTAACAACATATGGTTTGCAGTGTTTGAATGCATAGTTGGCAGCTACTAGGTTTCATAAATAAAAACAATGATACCAAAAATGTTACTTGGAAAATATGTGTATACTCTAAACGAAACAGTCTGAACAGTATCGCGAGAGTGGTTCAAGCGTTCGGAGCTGTGGTTAAAAATTGTACTTTAGAAATGTTTATCCTGGAAAGTATTTAAAAAGAGACATAGGCCTACTGAAGCACCCATTTAATTGTCTTATCAGCTAATAGCTTGACGCTAATATATATATTATATATATATTATATATATAATATTATTATATATATATATATATATATATATATATATATATATATAAGTCAGTCCCCTAGATCCCCTCATTCACCCGATCCTATCATATCCGGGTAGTAACCGATTTAATTGAATGTTCAGGGAGTAGACAAAGGATAGGTGAGTAAAGTATGAATGTCAATGTTCACATAATGTGGCTGCTAATGTCATTACAAATAAAAGTGGTGAATACATATACCTGATATTGTAATCCAGTACTAATTTTAATATATGAACAAAACAGCATTAGAATACTGCTTTTAAGTGTTTGAAGTAATTTTGCAATCTTTTCCGAGTCACTGCAAGATGATCTCTATTGGGGAGTCAAAATTAAGGACATATCCATTACTGTGTATCACTATGTGATATTTATAAGAAACTGCTCCTTCCAGGATGAAAACCCAGAAAACACTATTTATACATTATTTGTACTACTTAAATAATGCAAGATCAACACATGTTGAAAACATGAATAATTGAATTCACAGTTTTGAAATGCATGAAACATACTGAGCATAATCTAGCTTGTGTGAATGTATATTATTTCTCTGAAAGATCATCTTCTGGACTAAAGAGGAAGTTGTTTAATATTTTATCCTCCAGACCTCATATTGGTCTACACAGTGCCAAAGAAAAGCCAGAACCAATTTGGTTTTTGATTTGGGTTCATGCACACCCTGACAAAAGCAAACATCATGTTGAAAAAAGTCTTTTTGAAAAATGTGTTTTTTGATGTAGCTTTTGTTTGTTGTTTTGTTAGGCTAAATCAATACCATGCTGTTGTGAAGAATATGTTTTGTTCATTACATACAAACACCTTGATGGGGTTCAAGGGCTCCACATTAAAATAACTGTCAATCTCTTCAGCTGCATGACTTTAAAACATTGGCTGTGTTTTATAGAACGGATAATATTGCTGCATGTAAAACATTCTGGACTGCAAATGTAATGATAGTGAATAGCTTTATTATCTTCTGAAAGGACAAAATAAGGAGTTGTTAGATTTATACTAAAAACTGCAACCCAGGTCCACAGAAATACTTTCAAATTAGACATTAACTGCATTTATACTGCATATATATAATGTTCCTACACTTGATTGAACTTACTGTCTGCTGATGTTGATGCTCAGGTTTTAAAACATTTTTCAATTAGTGTTCATTCTTTACTTGAGAAAATTGAGGAGGACAATTATTTTTATCGAAGACTTCTGTCTTAGTTACATGACGCAAGTAGAGCCTAAAAATCTGTGCCTAATAAATCAAATATAGACTCAATTATTTTTCTCCCGCTAGCCTGAGTAAAACATTATAGAACCATTCTCTCACTGATCTTACTTTTATATAATGCTTAGACGTACTGTAGCAGGCATGTGAGGTGTCGATAAATTCCCTGCGCCAGCTGGGACCTAAAAGGAAAATATAATCCATAACCAAAAAATTGAATGAATAAATATTGTTGGTTCATATGGGTAGTAGCAAAAAATTGGATATATACTGCATATGTACACACGATATTATTTTGAATTAACACCGGCCTTGAATTAGCGCCACCATTGAGTTAACGCCTCACTCAGATATCATCTTTTTAATAGACACCACCCCTCGAATAAACGCTGCTCTCAATAAAGAAACGCAAAGGTATTTTTTTTTTCTACCCCTGCTCAAAAAATGAATAAAGAAACGTACAACTCTGGCTATATATGACACCCCGAAGAGACTGTAGCCTATCCAATCCATGCCAATTGCCAATCGCCAATCCATGCAAAACAAACTAATGTACACACACCTTAAGCACATTTTATTTGGTGGTGCAGTCCCCAAAGACAACCTAAGATGAACTACTTACAGCATAGCTGTCCTTTATGTCTTTTTATTTATTTATTTTCCAGCAGAGTTCAGTGCCAACACAGCAGGGCATAAAACAAGGGCTGTCTATTTATCTCTTCCTTAGCTTGGATGGTGAAAACTTAAACTCAGAGGAACGTAGAGCTTTGCTGGTCACACCACTATCCGAAAACTGGCTGAAGATATTGTCTTGGGGGTTTAGTTGTTTTGTTTTTTATTCAATTGGAATTTTACTCAGTCCTGTATAAATATAGTAAAAAAAAGACTTTCTTACTATCTATGAGAAGATCAAGTTTTGGTTTCTCTTAAAGAGAAATTACAAACAAGCAGGTAAATTACAGTGACAAAAAATAAATAAAAGACAGCTTTGATTTTGATTTCAATCAAAACCAATTACCAAAATAAACCTCTTTACACTCTGCTATATAAAACAAATACTCAGCTGCCAGTCTCATCAGTGGAACCTGAATTTGCATATGTCAAGTTATTATAGTACAGGAGCTTCTGTTTTCTCTGTTTACTTAATTACCTTTTTACTGTGTTTATTTTTAAAAGATGGACAAAACATGGTGGTAAGGAGGATCTGGTTATTTCTGGAAATGCCCCAAAAGTACTGGATTTGTGATATGTTGTTGAGGCATCCAGAGAATCTCTTAAACCAAATAACAGTAATATGATAATCACAATATGTGCTGTACGTGTCTTGCAACTAAATACAATAAACCACGATGAACAGGGTTTGGGTGAACGGTTCAAATCTCCCTGACATGGCAAACTTGATTTGAAGATGTGCATTAGTCTCTTGCTCCATTATGTGCAATATAAATTATGATTTTTATTTTGGCTAAAAGCACATATTTAATCTGTTTAGACTGGAGCCCCACATTTTTTCATTATGCACTACTTGTAGGTTTGGCTTAAAAACAGGGCCATTGAAGACCTCTGGATATGTTCATTTATTTTATATTATAAAGGTGGCGAAAACAGCGGCCTCAATTTATGTATTCTAAGTGCATCACCAACTGATTAAATGGTAAAAGAAAGTGAATCTGTGTTGCTAGGCAATGGCACATACTGTCGGCGCAACACAGCATCTCTCGCTTCTATGTGATATGAATAAAGAGCGTTTGGTTGCACTGGCTACCTATTTTATTTTGACATAACAGTAAGAGATAGAAAATAATGGATAATCATACTGCTTACAACATTGGGAACAAATGTACTCTATCCCTATATCCTCAGATGCATTTGTTTTGAATACTATGACTACTACTACTACTACTACTACTAATAATAATAATAATAATAATAATAATAATAATAATAATAATAATAATAATATTTGTTTTCTAAATGGGTGATATTTTTGGACCACAGGGAAAGCCTGCCATTGTGATATTTTGAGGGTGGAGTGGACAGTTCTGTAATGCTAAATGGAAATATGTGTTAAATAATAAAGAAATGATTTGGAATAATACCATACAGTACAAAATAACATGCATGCATATAGAGTATGTGTTACATTGCTGTAAAATTTAAACATAATGCATCAATTAATATCTGAAATACTGTTCCTTGAATCTGCTTTGAAGATGTTCAACAAATGGCATTTTCCCACAAAGAATAAGGTTATTAATATTCTAGAAGATGTACCTTGCCATATTAGTGTGAGTACAACGTCTCATTAAGCGTGCATGATTTGAGTGGAAGTAGAAATTATAGAAAAAAATTTGCTTTTCAATTATTTTACCCAAGAACCAAATAAAGCAAATGCTGGTCTTTCAACAAAAGAATAACATGTGTGTCTTTGCAAATTACACAATTGTTTTGGCTAAACCTCCCACAGAAATCTCAAACATTGAATTCCTGTCCTTACTAGGAGTGTAACACATTAGTAAAGTGGCAGCACTGAGGATTGAAATGAATGAGGCACACTCTTAATGAGTGGGAGTCGATAGGCTGTTCATACACGGCAGGGATGGCATGCATATATTTCACTCAGTTGTCTTATACTAAACCAAGTAACCTTTTTGAAAATGGGCTGGAGAAATGTTGCTCATTAAATTAGTTTGTCCAAGGCTCTTCAAGGCCAATGATACCAGCAGGTGTTCCAGAGAGCAGCTGTGTTTTAAGCTATGAAAGTTACATCTCACTGTGATCGTTGCATTTATAAGTCAAGCTTTAAAGTGAACCTTGCCAAAAATAACACACTGGCTCCAGTTCAAATGGGAGTGTGTGTGCTTAACTCTGAAGTGATATGATACCTATAGGATGACAGGCCTTTCGATTACCGGATGGATTTGACACTACCTGTCTCTGTGTTAAATGACCACCAAACTGTTGGAAAGTCATGTCGTTTTTCTTATGTTTTCTCCCTGAAATGAACTCCCAGACCAATCACCTAAACCTTTAAATTGAGAATATGTATACACAGTTCGTTGGGTACAGTCTTTGAATAAAAATATGTAAATAGATGTGCACAGACACAAACTGTTGGAGCATTTGTGAGGCAGGTCACGCATGGTAAAAATTTGTAAGGCTTTACTGACTTGCAGACCGAGGGTTTCTCAAGATCCCCTCGATGGGCTTAGTAATTACTGATGCTTTGTTAGGTTCAGACTAGAGCAAAAAATATGCTTCAAGAAGGTTGAGGGTAGTATTCCTTCTGCTTTCCTCAAATGCATAACTCAAAACCAGTTCCTTCTAGATTGTACAGTATATAAAATAAAAACCAGGTCATAGAAATACAGTTCAAAAGTTACCAGTTTGTAAAGCTACCAAATAATAATAATAATGGCAAAATTATTTTTCTGACATGGTTTAATTTGTGTTATTATCCCTGACATCGTTGACCACAGTTTACTCTGCAGGAAATTCTGACATCAGATTATAACTCCCCCCCAGAGCAGATGTTATCGCAATGCTTTATTTGACGGCCTTCAAAGAACACTATTAAACCGTTTATAAAATGCCTCAATATATTAGGTAGGTTGTGTTTTATCAGTTTATAAACTTGTTATTTTCCTAATTTATTGCACACATGGGATAAAGAGATGGAGTAGTCTGAAAACTAATCTGGTTTGGGGAGCTGATTGAGGCCTTTCCCTCTGACTAATTCCATGCTGCAATGACATTGAAAGTGGAGTGAAGAAAACTGATATCAGGGCCATTTATCAAGGCAGGTGTTACCTGCTGTAAAACTCCGCACTGATATGAAACTGCACAGGAGACCCAGTACTCTATGTTGGAGCTGTGTGCACCTGTACTGTCAGCCTTATCCCTCGGTGCAGTCAAGCTGTACAAAAACAGCAAAAAAGGAGGCCAAGCAAGTAATATATCTAAACATGTTTTGTCTCTATTCTAACATGCACAATTTATTTCTATGTTTTACATATTACTTTCTATATTTATTTTACCTGTAATTGACAGAATCTTATAAAAACAGAACAGAGATGAAGAAAGAGACAAAGTAACAACATGTTGTGTCGGGATAAAACTTAGACGTGATAAGATCAGGAGAGGTGATCGGATGCTATTCCATATTGTAGCCATTACCATTTGTTATGATATCAAGCTCTTTACATTTTGTATATAATTACATTGTACAGATAACATTTTAATTTTTTCTACATATATCACTTTAGACTGTTCAATCTTGGGTTATATCTGTTATACGACCATTTTATACCACTCTAGTAATTCTTATAGTATACTATTACTGTAGCTAATATTAACTCTAGTACATGATATATATCCTATAACATATTCACTCCATATACAGTACTTAGCATTTTTCCAAAAGGGTCTAAAATAGTTCCCATTAACCAATAATAGTCCCTATTCATAAAACTGTTTTAAGGATTAAAAAAAAAACAAAAACAAAACAAAACAAAAAACAAAAAACAAAACAGTGTTTATAAACATTCTCTTGATTTCAGGGATGCTTTGAAAAATGAGAATAAACTTCTAGCCCTCACTAAAATAGCCAGCAAACAGCAAACTTTTTTAATTAGAGTGGTTTTAAAAAAACGTTCCTTGACAAAACATTCTTAAAAACAATCCTTAAAGTTTGGTATATAGTGACCAGCACCACAAAGCAGAAGACGATGTTTAGTTTTGTTGCCCATTCTTTATATATAGGTTGTTTGCGCATTATTTATTTTTGAATGTGTCCATCTCTATTTTCCTTACAGCAAAGCACATATTAGAAAGGCAGTACTAACACTTTGACATTACACATTTGTGACCATCCATTAGGACTGATGGAAATGTGATTTTCCTCCCAGACTTTTGTCTATTAAGTCAACAGAGTCAGTCTGGCTCCTAATATGCAACATAAACATTAAAAACGACTTTAGTTTCCCTGCATATTGCTTTTTCTTCAACCTTTGACATTCCTCAGAAGTATTTGAGCAGAACATATATACAATAAAATGGCCTACAGAGGGTACACAGGTGTAGTGCTGATGTATTTTGATTACATTTGTTTTTATGGCTGTAAGTAAGAAGTTTTGTTGGTTATTAAGTTTCAGTTGTAAATGGCATTGCTCAAACGTGACATTGTAGCAGCACTTATTTGTGAATGAGAAATAAACTAATGATCCATGTATTCCTTAGAAATGTTCCATCTAAGTCTTTAGAGTCCCTTAGGAATGATATTAAAGCAAATCTGAAACATGATGTAGCTTGAGGGTGTCTAACCCACAACATCCCTCTTTGAGTCTGCTTTTTACTGTTCAAGTACAATTGACTGAGTTTATCACCAGAGCTGCCTTGAAACATCAGTCGTATTCTTAGATAGAACTGACATACAGACACAAAGCTAGTGTATTTAAACTAGTGCTAGTGTAATTAGCTATTTTGTTGAATTTTCTCTTTTAATTGGTATGGATTTCTGTCAACTGCATATACAAGAACTGTGATGGGTAAACATTTAATTAGAAATGCTTAACCATCTTCTACTTTTTGATTACATTGGAATTCAGCAGATGGCCACCCTTTTCAAATTGTCTGACAGTGGCATATTGCATCCTACAGATATGCTGTTTGACAGTGTTGTGCTGTTATGTACCTATACACCTGCACTTTTTTTCATGTAAGCCTCTCTGGAGAATTGTATAGATACTGGTATATCATTAACAGTTTAAATATCAAGGATTATTTGGTAGGTGACCTATACGTTACTGTACTGTAATAGGAATGGTAAAAGCTTTGGGTAATGCTGAGCAGAGATAATTGGAGTTCTAAAAATTTACTCTAACCTTTGTATGTGTCAAGTTTGTTGTTCAGTGAAATTCAGGGCAATGCTGGATTTGACTCTAAGGTTAAGTAATGTTGCTGTTGGCATGATGAATTAGTTTCACTTTCACATAGAACGTACAAAGTTCTAGCAGTACTTTACAACAACTTGACAACAAATGGTGTTAATACATGATACTCTCAAATATATATATATTTGATAAAATAAAGTAAATCTTCTTATGAAAACACACTCAGATTACAACAACTACTAACTGAAATGAATGCTAAAGCTATGAAATCAGAATAAATGAAATAATAGATAATATGTAACACTTAGGTTATCATCACTAACATACAGCTCAGAACTTTTTACTGAATTTTACTCACTGTTATTGTTTTCTTTTTCCATCTGCATGGCTTGAGAGAGAACTGATATTTAATTCAGGCTTGTAGATCAATAGTATCTATATGTTGACCAGAGTTAATTCTCTCTTAAAGGGACCTAAGGCTTTTACACTTTATCACCTGGGGGTGGAGCCAACACCAAACCTATATGGTAAAGGAACACTTACAAAGTCTCATTTCATTCTTGAACAATTTGATAAAGACAAGTTGAAACAATGTTAAAATGGTAGTTTCTTTTAGTATTACACCATTTAAAAAAAAAAAAAAAAAAACTTTCAAAATATTTTAGATCCCAGCTCAACATAGAAAATGATATACAATATATGTGTTTTATCTGGTACGGTATTAACTGGTATTAAAATAAATAAACAAATAAATACACCTGCTGCTTCTATTTTCCTTTTCAAATCAAAGACTGGACCCACTGGCCAATACACTATCAATTTGTTTTAATTTCAAGATACACGCCCCAGCAAAATGAACTGCAACCAGGTCTAGAGCAGATGGCAGCTAGTTTGTATACACTATGCCAATCCCTTGCCCCATAGAAATTAGAGAAATGAAAGAGACGTTCCTGATACAGTTACCTGACAACAGCCAACAGATGCCTTCTTTGCCAGTTGCATTAAAAATCGATATTGCGGTTTGATTGTGGGTTGCCTAAAGACATCACAGAATACAGTACCATATGTCACAAGTCTTCAATAAAAGAAGAAGGGTTAAAGAGAATATCGGCAACCATGATTCAGAAATTATTCTCAGCTCGGTCAGTGAAATATAGGATACAGCGCGAACTGTAGGATGATATTTGAAGAAATATGGAGGTGAAGCACATTTAGTTAAGAGATCTCTTTGCTGAGGCATTGCAGGTTTTGGAATAAATCTTGTCAGGAGAGATCAGTCTGATTGTTCTTAGAGGTAGAAACAAAAAAAACAAAAATCCCATCTTTAAAGGACAACACGTCATTCTTGCGTTGTCTCCTTTTGTTGATCAATGGACTTTTTATTTTCATTATTAATTCAGCCTTATTGATATGGCAGCCTATCTCCTTGGGCCATGTCTTTAACTGTCCACAACATGCTTCTTGGAGCATGAAGGAAAAGCTGCAGGGATAATGAGTGCACAAGGGATCACACTGCTTTTCAGTGAAGAGTCAATCTCTGCAACTACCTGGGACACTGTACAATGATGCTGTATTAATAATTGAATTGAATATTTGCTCTTGTTCATTTCTTCATCCAATGATTTATGAATGAAGTAGATGCATTAAAGGAAGTCTCATTTGTCAGGATATAACACTGCTGATGTTGCCTGCTTATTTGCTGGTTAAGGCATGAACTTTGACAGTGCTGTACTTTTTGAAACTTTTTTCTAAATCTTGCAGCATTCAAAGCCTTCTACATTTCTGTATTTGCAGTTAACTAGATGTGATGTGTATAATATTAATATATTTATTTGTTACTATGCAATGTCAATTCATGGAAGTGTCCTGCTTTTTTAACATAGAAATAGGGTAGGGGTAAGAGAGAGAGAAAGATAGGGAAATAGACAAAAAAGTGAATTTGAAAGATTGAGCGAGCAAGACAGACTTATCATCTTTGACGCTTACCCTCTTCCACACTACATTCCATGTTTTATTAGTCTGAATCAATAATATATCTCACTAAATTTGTATTGACCACCACATTTTCTCCCAGTATAAATCCAATGGTATTGAATGGTCTACTCAAGCAATGCAATGGAACCTTTTTACATACTGTGCAATCACTTTTTTTTTTAAACCCAATGTTAAAAATCAAACTTGCATATACACAATATTGGGTATTCAATGAATGTCAATCATTCAAATGTCACCTGTACAGATCCTTCTGTCATGACTGGCATGCTTTGACCCTGAAGACATTGCTAAGGTGAAATGACCCAGGAAGTGAAACAGTAAGACTTTCTTTAACCTACTATGGTAATTAATATACTGTACATGTTTGCTATACAGTACTATGTGCTTCCTTCAATACTGCACATAGCAAATAGAAGTGAATAACATATAAGATGTATCACCTGTAAAGTTCAGGATTACTTTCAAAATACTCCTGCTTGCCTACAAGGACCTTCATGACACAGGTCCAGAGTATCTCTCCAACCTGCTGACCCACTATGTCCCTGCACACAAGCTGAGGTCTTCTGACTCAGGCTTGCTTGTTATACACAGGCAAAAGTGCACCACACTCAGAGAGCAGTCTTTTAGCTTCATGGCCCTGACTCTCTGGAACTCTCTTCCAGCTTTAGTGCGTGTGGCTCCCACAGTCGCAATCAACTCTCAAGATCCACTTATTCTCTTTTGCTTTCAATGCTCTTTAAGGCTGATATCTGTTGCTAGCAGCTGTCTAAATTGCTACTTCAGGTTTTTCACTCCATCTTACTCGTATCATTCTGTATGACACACGGATCCACAATGTTTGGAATTCTTATCCTAGCCTTTTATTTAATATAGTATGCCTGTATTTAATGTATTTGTATTATTTTTTCACTGTATTCAATGTATTATTCATTGTTCCTCACTATCTTGTAAAGCACTTTGTGGTGGTGGTCCACTATGAAAGGTGTCATTTAAAATAAATATTGATTGATTGATTGAACATATTATTTAACAAGTGATAACCGTTTTAAGTGCACCATGTATGTTGAACTGTAGAGTATTGCTATTTAGAATATTGGTATCTGTATTCCAAATACAGTGCCATGCTTAAATGACAGAGTTCCTTTTGTATTCTGGATTGAAAAAGAGTACTACAAATACAGTATTTTCAGCATAGGCCTAGTGCTAAATGTATTAAAAAGTTAACAAATGCTACTTTTATTTAAGCATTGGTAGTTTTAGTCCTGCCTTGTATAAAAATCATATGCACAAATACCATTCATAATTCATTAAAATGTTACAGTGGTAATTGATAATACTACAGAAATATTTTGAAAGCAACAGAAGATTTAAACCCAGAAAAGCTTTAACACTGGTCTTGGACAAGGTGCTGCACCATGTGTGTTTCATTAGGACATTTATTACAGCTTTTACAATGCTTAGTATTATTATTGCATCTCCAAAGATTTTCATTTAATATGTTTCTAGATAATTTATGACTCTAATTATCTATTCAAATTTAATTATGTGATTTTTAAAATTACACACAATTGAGTGTTAACACCATCGCACACCAGATGCAATGCACTTTTTCATTGGGCAACAAGATACTTTCTCAGCGACATGACCGTATACACCAGAAGCGACACAGAGGCCATGCAATAGATTGAAAAACTGCCAGGTCAATAAAACTATAAAAAAAAAAATTGCTATTGACAAAACTATGATCAAGACAGGTACATATTCATCAACATGATGTAGTAACTATGAGTGTCTTCTCTGACAGTATTTCAACATATATGGGAAATAAGCAATAATAGACAACAGGGTGTATGTTATCATGAGATATCAACATGCCTTGGGTGCATTGTGAGGACAAGAAGTGGCGATATCTCTTAATAACCCACAGCCCCTGGAGTGCATAATTGCTATCATTGGGTCTATGAGTGTGTTGTTGTTGGTAAACCATTTTTATTTGTGCAACATTCCACTGAGAGAAGTAGTAGTTCCACAGTACCTAAAATTGTTAGCTTAACAATAAAACATTTGATTTAAACTGTTTTCTATAATGTTTTCTTTTTCGGGGCTTTGATAATAGTTTTTTGTTTAGGCTTTGTAGATATTGAACTGGATGTTACCATTCACTGTTTCAACATGCATGTCTGGGTTTTGTCCGGTAGACGGAGCTGCTGCTGCTGCTGCTGCTGCTGTTGTGTCATTTTCTTTTAAAATCAGTGTCCATGTTCTTTTCAGTTAGCCAGTCACGGAAAACTTTCATAGCCCATTTTGTCTGGCGCTTGGTGTTTTCCTCAGTTGTATTCATTTCTAGGTTATCTAAATCTGTTTAATTTACCCCAACATGGCGAGATGCTGACATGTTCTTTTCTTTTTCCATGTTTTCAGCTGTGGACTCCCACACATTACCTTTCTAATGGTCTTGGGAAAGAGGTAAACCATTGTAATTTGCTTAAGTAATTTGTTTTCAAGATAAAGAGAAAACAATAAGTAAAAGTAAAGTTAGAGAGAGAGAGAGAGAGAGAGAGAGAGAGAGAGAGAGAGAGAGAGAGAGAGAGAGAGAGAGAGAGAGAGAGAGAGAGAGAGAGAGAGAGAGAGATAATAATAATAATACTGGAATTTATTTTAGCACAAAGGCTGTTTGGAATAGCTTCCCATCTCCATTAGGGCTCTTTGAAACAGGCGGATCCACTTTGCATAAGATCCCCCATACTGTCGGAATTGAGGTTTTGCCACCGTTCTCATCCTTCTTGGCCATTTTACATTTTTGCTCGGAACATGATAAACAGTCAGAAAGTTGAAATGCTGCCATAAAAGCCCTTCGACGGTCAGAAAAAGCTTTTATATTTAGGGCCATAGTGTCCAAGAGTCCACTGCATAAGCAAGGGCTAACTGATCCAAAGAAATTTATTTGGAAACGAGGATCATCTGCTTGAAAACGTCAGCAATAGTCTCAGCTACAGTATGTGATTCAGTTCAGTAGGGGTTCTTTTTTTGTTTTTTTCTTCCTAGAAATGGTCAGTATGATTCCCTACTGAATACCGATTTACTATTGCATTGCCAGTGCATTTCTTATTATGTATAAAATTTTCACATAACAAATCATACATCATTTTGTTACATTGTGCATTTTATTGGCAGCTAACTTAGCAAAGTATACAAATTATAAACGGAGAAATATATATTTTAGTTGATGCATTTTAATTTAGCAAATCTCAGTAAACCACGTGTTCCCAGTGTTACTGCTATGATGCATGGGCCATCAATTGTAATATGGTACTATTAGCAAAACATCACACAAAAATACATTTGTTTATTATATGTCAATGGTTGCAGTAGTTCTTCTACAGTCATATTGATTTACTGTGAGCCACTACCAGCAGCTCTCATGTTTTTCAGGAAGCCTGTATATTTCAGTACTATTCAAGTTTTAGTGGCGTCTCCTCCTGCTTTTCTCTCAGCAGTGCTCTGGCAACATATGTGTATGTTGTGCATTCACGGCAAATGCATCTAATTTGAAAAACAAATCATAGATAACACGCTTTGATGCATTCCGCGCAACCCTCTTCATCACCCTCAAAAAATATGTAAATGGCTGCGCATTATAACTCTAAAACTACAATACAATATGCTTTAACAAATCAACAGTGCTGCAATTCATTGGTATATCTGATGCTGTTAACATATTTTTGACATTATTAGAGTTATAAAACACATAAATCATAAAACAACTTGCTAAAGGTCAAAATGTATCAACACTTTCAAACATAGTAATGGTCGATTATTTACTGGAACATTATCATTTATTAGTGACCTGTCCTTAAAGAACAATTTGTACTCTGATTTATATTTCTCACTGCCTGTTACTGAGGCTTTTAATGATGCAGAACTCCATCCCTGCTGCGTGTTGTGGGTTTTGGATGATTCACAGCACCAGCACAACAAATCTGATCATCTCTCTGATTCGTGTAGTGACAGATGGCCCACAATGCCATTAAATTCATTAAACATGCTGGAGCTGCAAAAAAGAAAGAAAGAAAGAAAGAAAGAAAGAAAGAAAAAAGAAGAAAGAAAGAAAGAAAGAAAGAAAGAGCTTTGACAGGCAATAGCTTTAAATCTAATTTCATAAACAGCTCATCAAAATTGAATATTTCAACACTGTCCTGATAAGCAACACACTGAGTGCCTCTATTGTAAATTAATTGCCTGCAGAATTTGCATGTACGTTTCTCATACTTCAGTTCAGTGTTCAGGGGGAAATGCACAATATTTTACTTTATGTAAAACGGAAGGCTGTTTTTGTTTTCCCCCATCAACTTACATTTTCTCTACCTTCACTGTACTTTATATAACCATACCAGTCGATACAATCCTCTGTGGATTGCAGTTTCACTATTTTTCTCTGACCTACAACTCAAAATGTTATTACAGTGACGTGTTCTACTATTAATTGCCCATGGTCAATTTGATTACTCTGTTGTCATGTATTCGTGACATTGTTGAGGGGCTTGTTTCATGACAAAATGGCATACAAATTGTTTCAAACGTCCAGAAATTGACATGGAGCGCAACAGCTTTTCATATTCCAAAACTCATGTGATGTTTAAATGTCTTATGTCACACATTTTTATATAGAGATTATATAATAAATTAGTTATTCATTGAACTTTACAGATCTCTACAATGGGCAAAGCAGATTTGCCATTTTAAAATAAAATTAGTACTTTAGAATGATGCAGATTATAATAGCAACACCGAAGTTTGCCTACATATTTCTATGGGTAATTTGTGAAAAATCTTGGCAGAAGCAAAGCTATTTGATTATATTCTGCTAAAAAGTATAGCATTTGTCATGCTGATTTGGTTTCTGCCCTGCAATCATATTGTTTGGGTAGAGAGAGACCACATAATGGCTTAGAAATTAACATTATAAACCTTGGAATTTCATTTTCTGCATTCCACTGCATTGCTCACAACAGTAGCCTCTAGAACACACTGACATTTCCCTGTGATACCAGCTGCTCATTTTGTTGGAATTAATAAAAATGGATAATAGTCCTGTAAACTCAGTATGATTTGAAAGGCACAGTTCGTTTTGATTTACCATCTTCACTTCCTAACATTGTTCCTGGTTTTTGTATTTGATTAAACATGCAGGGTTAAAATCTGTTCCATTCCATACATTGTTTAAGGTAAAAGTCAGACTTAATACAACATTGTGAAGGAACACTTCTGGCAATTGTATTCCTTTTATTTTAAGAAAACAGCTTATTATTGTGCCATTGACATTATCTATCTGACCCAAAAACAAACAAAAAAATGCCATAAAAAAATAGCATGCAGAAAAACAACCAAGTAATTAGACTGGAATGGTCTGTAAGCTACAGCAGTTCTATTTTTGTGTTAATTGTTTTGTTAATGACATGCAGATTGTAATTTTATTACATCAAATATTTACCATTTTTAAAACATAATCAAGCATACAGTACTGCTGATCCCTCACAGTTTGTAGAAAACAGGCAACAGCACACACGTCTGTTATTTTAACCTTGAAGCTGAAGAAATCAGGCAGCAATTTGAATTATAATATGGTTAATAGCATTCATTTTATCTTCTACAAGCATGACTCATTTTGTGGTGTACAGCAATGAGGAATGCAAATTAAGTGTATTCTATATAAGGAATAGACTTTGTTCTCATTTATGAAAATTAGACATCATGGTAAGTTCTATTTTTATGAGGTATAAATCAATTGATAATGAGATGCACACTAATACACATTTGGTCAACCAGAAATATGTATCTTGCTTGCTGATAGCACTCCATAATGAGCTTGATATTTTAAAATTACTAAAAATGGCCACATAACCAACACACTATGTTAGTTGTCTTTCCTTACCAAGCTCTGTCTCTAAGGATGTTAAAATGGCAGTAGAAGCTATCTGCTCTTACATTTTTGAGCAGTTTTGAGTTCTAAAATAATACGGTTAAAAGAAGAAGGCTGGAAAAGTGTTGGTAGTAATACAAGTCATAGTTGAAATATCTAAGGCTGTTTCAGTTCCTGTGTCGCATAAAACATCTAATATATCCATGTTTGTTTCATGCAAATGTAATTTCCATCTAATTGGTGATTGATCAATATATCAGAAAGCTTACAGGAAGTGCCAGTGTGCAGCAATCAAAAT
This sequence comes from Polyodon spathula, assembly GCF_017654505.1. Classification (NCBI taxonomy): domain Eukaryota; kingdom Metazoa; phylum Chordata; class Actinopteri; order Acipenseriformes; family Polyodontidae; genus Polyodon; species Polyodon spathula. The sequence goes on from NC_054545.1 coordinate 10,278,081, forward strand.
GGGTGCCTTTTCTTTCATTATTTTGTTCTCATCCAAATTGCCCATGCAAGAGGTTGACACATGTTTCCTTTTTAAGTGCAGCACCTCTACACTGCTTGTGAAAACAATAGATTTGTTTTATCAGTCACCTCTTATATAATGATTAACACAACTGGAAGCACACAACACCATTTTCAAAACTTGACGACCGTGCCTTTTTTAGGTAGCATGAACAGCACATAAATCAATGCCAAGGCACAAAAAAGTGGGTTATTTTAATTGCAATTACTGCAGTTAAAGTGTAAAACATATGCAACACTGGCATAGAAGATCTTAATATGGGTTTAATAACTGTAGAGGACGAAAAATGAACATTTTCGCCAGCGTTTCTGAATTTAATTGCATTTTAAATGCTCCACATTTCTCTACACGCCCCTTTGATTATTATCTCCACACTTTTTATTAAAATCTTCACAGTTGTGCAAACTTGTCATTTTAGTCAACTCCTGCATGTCTTGAATGTGCAGTATGGGTATATCTTTATTGATGCATGACTTAACCGAACCGGCAGGCTGCTAATGTCACTTTTCACAGTAAGGTGACTCACTCCCTAACGATTTTGCATACCTAAGCCGGGAGCGTGCCACAGCCAATGCAAATCCACAGTAAAGATTCGTACTGCCAGGATGTGAACATGTGCTCTTCTAACTGTGTCACTCACCGTGCATATCACGCAGTCGTGCCTTTATCCGGTGAGCAGAGTAAATATTATGAATAAAAAATATATACTATACTGTGATATGTCATGCCTTAATAAATAATGCCTTAAGGAAATAAAAAAAAAAAAAGTACATTTAACATGTAAACATGCATTTGATGTCTGGTGGTGTGGGAAAGAGCGAAGAGAGGTGATGTACTGACAGCTCATGTAAATTAAGATGTCTTGCATTCAAGCCAGGCATCCCTGAGTATCAACCCTTTGCTGTTGCGAGAGTGTACTTTAGCCTCCTGAGTGATTCAATCAGGGAACTCTTGTACTCTTGTACTTGGGTTGTGCTTCCAGTGCTGAGAGTGTCAGTTTGGGGCATTATTAGAACAACTGTTAAGAATGATTTGCGCATAACTTAAGGGAACAATAATATTATCAACAATCCACAGGCTGCTGAGGCTTGTCAAAGCTCAATCAGAAAGTTCTGAAGTTAAAAATAACAGTTACGTTCATTCAAATTTGTATCTAGGAGTATAGAATCTGTCTATGCTTTTATTTTATTTGCACTTTACTGTTAAACTTTACTACATCTCATGCAAGTAAAAAAAATGACTTGCTGTTTATGTTCAGATAACATATATTTTATGAAAAACAGTAGATTCATCGTAAAGTGTGAACAACAAATTTGATAATTCTTGGAAGTAATTTCTTTGAAAGCTTCCTGGTATAAGAAAACAACATTTTTGCCACTATTCAAATTCCCTTTGTGTCATTAAACAAGACAGCTCTGCAATATCATTATTAAATAGATCATTGGTTTCTCATTTTGTATTAAGGAAAAAAAAAAAAGAAAAAAAAAACTCAATAGTTAATAGTATTTTATAATTGAAAAAACTGGTAACTATTTCAGGTCATCATGTCTTTATTTATTTTTCTTTTAACTACTTCATTGATTTACAACCAAATCAACTACAATGTCTCAGTTGCCTTATAACTTTTTTAAATTTAAGCCCTTGCTTGCAGGATCCGCAGTTCGCCACAATATTTATTCTACATTGTTTTGTACTGAAATAAAACTGTATGAGGAAAATGCCATGATACAGTTTTACCGTGTTTTAGCCAATGCTGCCAATGTAGAGTGGATTTACATAGGTGCACCTTAAGCTTAGCAGTAATACAACGAACACAAGGCATCTGTAGTTTTCTAAACTGGAGCAGGTAATTACCTTTACATATTCTGAACTAGTCAGATACAGCCAAGGTGCTTGATATTTTTAGTAATGACCTGAATTTCTTTGCTCTATTTCTGTTATTTTGAGATGTCCTTGCGGAAGACAGCTGCTGGTAATGATAGTTCAACCTCCTACCTTGCTTCAGTTTATATCTGCAATAAGTAAGAAATACAATGAAATTGAAAAGGAACTAGGCTTTTTCTGTCCCATCTGTGAACTGGTTGTCGGAAACAATGATCCACAAATGAAGAATGATGGCTTCTTGTTTCATAATTATACAAAAGATTAGCCATGTCATCGCGACAGGCTGCATTTCCTGTTTAACATTGAATGTCCCACTTTCAGGTGTATCCAGGTCAAGGCTAATGTGTGGCTAGAAGTGCTGGTTATTGGAACTGCTCCAGATTTAAAAAGCAGTAAAAAAGGGTGCGAGAAATACTTGAACAGGCATTAACAGAATGCAGCTTTTAGGAAGTATTACCTGACAGTTTTAATAATCAAGGGAATGCCTTCATTGATGGCACTTCATTAGCATAATGAGCCAAAGCTGGGAAAAGAGTCCCATATTAATTTGTCAAGCAAAGCACATACTGCCTGTCTTCCAGACACAGCCATTTTCCATTACTTAGGAGAATTTAAATTAAACACACTATATTTAAAAATCAGATCTATAATGTTTTTGCAACATACTGTATTATAGTGTATGCATAGTTCTGTCAACATGTAATCTACTGTTCATTGACTTGAAAACCCATTTCTGACTAAATCTGAAGTTGAAGTGGTGGAATTATAAGCAACAGGGATAATTGAACAACACTGAACATTCGTACAAAAAATGCATGCAGCGGCATTAAGTAAGTACAAGGGGTCATTAGAAAGAATGCAGAATGTAATACTGTATTTACTGTGATCATGCTGCCATGTACTGTGTGTGTTCCTATGCTTCATTAGATTTTGGTTTGTTTAAATACATTTTGACACTGGGAATTGAACACCAACGTCAAATGTAGGCTCTTTTACAGAAAAAAAATAACGTAAAAAGGAAAAAACTGTTTTTTTTTTTTTTTTTCTAGGTAATAACTAGAGCAATCATATATTGGCCAAGGTGCCAAGCTGCCCTTAATGTTTCTCTTCATTTTCTGACAGTTCTAATTTCTTTAAATAACAAATCCACACATGTACTAAACTGCATTTTTGTTTAAATATATTCTGTTGCATGACTTGTTGTGCAACTGCATTACCAAGGATTATTTCAATCAAGCCCACATGAAGCAAAGGGCAATTTGCATAATAAACCCATGTCATTAAGAACAGACATTTTTTTGGGGATTGGAATACAACAAAGAGTGCTTAATTCATCTCGTCTGTTTTTATCCCGAGATCTTGAAGCATGTGACTGTCTGTCACACTTTAATTGGTTGATATCAATGCATAGAATTTATTTAATTTTTTTTTTTCTAAAGAATGCATTTTTTTTTTTCTACACCATTAAATGTTTAGGATGTGAAGGTAAAAGTTTGGACCTTGTGAAATATTTCTATCATGAAAACTACCTCCAAGACCAAATTTGTTTGCTATGTGTTTTTAAGTAAGAAAATGTCTTTGTAGAAATTGAGCTTGCTGTTATAAGATATGCTGTTTGATCATATTTTATAGTATTAGGGAGATGATCCCTAGCAGATGTTATAGTTCTTTTAAATGTATGTTATACTACCTTTTTCATAAAAACAAATCCATCCATTTGGAAGCCACTGGATAAGCACTTAAACAGGCCCTCAATATAACTCTTAACAAAAAGTATTATGTATGAAAATTAGCCATGGTTCCTAAACCTGTCACAGGGGTTAGATTTAGCTTTTGTCCATAGTTCACATTTGAATGCACAATAAATGCTAAAACCCTGTTAGAATAAAGCACCTTTAAATTATTCAGTACATTCACTTAGACCCCTGGAATACCTTGAATTGAACCCCCCCCCCCCCCCCCCCCCCCCCCCCCCCCCCCCCTTATACCACCTTGACATTGATCAGTTTTTAAATACGAACATTCCAAATGCACAAGCCTAACCACAGATGACCTCTAATTCTCTTTCAGCAGACATTGAACTAAGCTTTTTATTGCATATCAGAAAATTCATTTTGAAATCACATAGAATGCGTCATCAGTGGGAACCCATATTAATCATATTCTAATTCCTCCTTGTCTGACCTAATCTTTTTCATTGCTTTTACATCACACACATTACATTTGCCAAAAAAAAATAAGAACATAAAAATGGCTCACCATTCCTTAATATAAGAACATAAGAACATAAGAAAGTTTACAAACGAGAGGAGGCCATTCGGCCCATCTTGCTCGTTTGGTTGTTAGTAGCTTATTGATCCCAAAATCTCATCAAGCAGCTTCTTGAAGGATCCCAGGGTGTCAGCTTCAACAACATTACTGGGGAGTTGATTCCAGACCCTCACAATTCTCTGTGTGAAAAAGTGCCTCCTATTTTCTGTTCTGAATGCCCCTTTGTCTAAACTCCATTTGTGACCCCTGGTCCTTGTTTCTTTTTTCAGGCTGAAAAAGTCCCTTGGGTCGACACTGTCAATATGCATCATACAATGACATCAGCGAGACCAAGCATGTCACTGACATTTGTAAATTCAAAATTAGTGTCAGATACAGACAGAAAGTTGGATGAACACACAGGAAGCCTGCATATTCCCTGAGATTATGATATGTGTAATGGCATGAACAGGGTGTTATTACCTGCTAGATTAAAATAAAAGCCACACTTTGAGTTTCCAAGTTTTTGATTGAGCATTGTGAAAGTGATAGGCAATGGAGTGATAAATTCACCATTTTATTTTTTAACAAAATGAAATACTGTACCTCAACATGCCTCTACAACTACAAATCTGACTCCTCCGGGAGAAATAAGTAAGCAATAAGTACTTGTGGCAAAGTGGTTGCAGTGCTCAAGACAATCACAGGCAACAAAATAATGGTGAAATGGAGGTTTATTTTTATAATCCAAAGTCTGATGACAAAGCAGTAAACATTAATGATAACAGACAATACACAATGGTGTGCATATTGCTCTGTTGTAATCCACCGGTTGGCCCTGAAATAATAGTCTAGATATCTAAACACCCACACATATCACAAACATGATCACAAGTCCACAGTGAGTGCTATAGTGCTCGTGGTACAGTTAATTGTGACACAAGTGCAATGTTGTCTGGGTTTGGTGCTGGCCTTTAAGCTCCAGATGATTTAGTGTACGTTACTCCACCTTATTTCTAGATGGTCGACTTCCACCTAATCCTGGGAAATAATTGTCTGGCTATCCAGTCCAGGGCACTCTGTTCCCTTTGCACCGCACCCTCACAGATTGGGAGGGAGATTTATCACCTAATCATTCTGTCGCTGTCACAGTACTGCACAAAAGTAGCTGCTCATGCAAATAATGGTTAAGATGAAAGGCTGGTAAACGTTAAGTTCTGATTGTGTTTGGAATAGTGTCTCATGTTACTTTAGTACATTTATACAAACAAAGACATTATTATTGGTTTAGTACTGGCTGAGTTTAGGTGCTTGTTATATTGCAGGAAGACAATGCAAGACCAAGCTCATTCAGGATATTAAGAATTCAAAGATTTTTTCTTCACTATCCTGCCATTTCATCTGAGCTTTACATTTTCAGTCTCCACACTCTCTGACACCTTCTGGCTACTCTGAGACAAATTAGGAGCTAATTAATGCTCTTGGGTGTGATTCTGTAACAGCCAAAGGACTTAACATTATAGACTGACCTCCAAAGCTTATCTGTCACTCACATGATTTAGAGACAAAAATCTAGATGTAGCTGATTCAACTTTATGAGGCTAAATATTATCTTAATAAAATTATTTAGTGGGATTATCTTCAGGTATGATGAATTTATATTAGGTGGGGTTGCCATCTGGACCCATAATTCCAGATCACATGTTTTTTAACTCACCTCTCTAAACCACAACCCAATCTATTTAAATCAACATGTAAAGTGAATGCGTATTGGATAACATGCATAACATGCTTTAAAAAATTGATTTAATTGTTTAATTGTGGCGGCTATCCCATTCTGGATTCAAATCATAATTTACTTGTTAAAATTCCAAAACATTTTTGAAATTTTCACTCAGTTTCCGTGATTCAATTTCTATTTATTTAAGATTTCTTCCAGCTTCACACAGTCCCACCCAAACAAATAATAATAATAATAATAATAATAATAATAATAATAATAATAATAATAATAATAATAATAATAATAAAAACAGCAAGCTGTAGAGGGCTGATTGATGGAAAAATGCTTGCAGTATGTAATCCCCTTTTAAACGCTGGCCAACTGTTGAAACGTGCTGTAGGTAACTAGTATGTAAAACAACTGACTTAACACTAGAACTACCGGAAGTACATATATACCCAGAACTACCATTCTCGTGTCTAGATTCATCTTCCGATAACTCCTGAAAGTACTGCAAGACTTGCTGTGAAGTCCTTCACTAGACAATAACTATTTTTACAGTCATTGATAAATAAATCACGTCAGAAAAAGTCTCCTGTTGTAGCTATTCAAAATAAATGCAACGCTTTCAAGTTCAGCAGCTCCATCATGTGCTCGATCTCACGTGCACTAAGCCAAACCGACTGTTTTTACTATGACGGTCAAAATGACTGCTCCAGTAGTCCTAGTGTTAATGCAGTGAGGCTGCTCAGGCAATTCACACTCGGTATACATGTTAATAAAAACCATTCATTTATGGTTTAGAGAGGTGAGTTAAACAACCTGATTATGGGGCTGTGTGGCATCCCTAATATCAGGTCAAACCCAATGTCACATGATGAGCCAGGAACTCCAGTGGAATCTCACCCCACTTCTGCTGATATTTCAAGTACTACTGTAGAAATTGTTATAACGGGTTACCTTTTTTACTTTCACTGGTCTCTCTTTCTGGCATCTGCATTGAGAATGATCAGGAACTGAAACCATAAGCTGTAGTCTCTTACTAGGTAAGACGCTGTTAGACCAGGATATTGTTTTTTTTGCTCTTTATTCTATTAATGATGATTAGATTTCCAGTGGCGACAAAACATGTTTGAAAGTATCAAGCTACACACACACACACACACACACACACACACACACACACACACACACACACACACACACAGATTGATAATTGCCTATTTCCAAAGACAAACTTCTGGACTTGTTTACTATATTGGTAGACTTTTGAAAAACACACAGCAGTAATATGCAGGTCATAAAAACAACAGAAGATGACTAAAGGATAGTCACATACGCCTACAGAACATTGCAGATGATTAGTTAGAGTGCTCAACCCTGCTGTAACTAAAAACTCTTAACAAGGAAGTGTTAATACTGGGATACCAAACAAAGATGTTCTTTAAGCACTGTGAATACAAGATGCAGGAGCCTGAGACTAGTGCTTCAGTTTGTAAATACCTGCTATAATGCCATGTATTTCTTGTTCCCTGCCATGGTGGGGGGGGGGGAAATGACATCACAGAAGTGCCAGACTAGTAAATTGTGTTTTGCCCTCTGTTTACTGATGGTATGCCTACAGCTAGAGACTGAGGTGACTGTCAGCTACCGAATTCTGTTATACTGAAAAATAAATAAAAATGGACACAGATATAGCATGAAACTAACCTGTTTCACTATATGTCAGGGCTTATTTACATTGACTATTTGTTCAGCCACTAACATTAAATAGAAAAGTATGGTTCCCTATCATTTTTACTGTTCTTTTTTTCTGCAGCAGGATGAATTGACTCCCTAACTACCCTGTACCACGATCTGACCAAATGTTATATTGCAGTTGAGCAAAAAATCTATATGATTATTAATAATAGAGGCAGGTCCCATGCCAACAATTACACATTTCTCCTCTCAGTTGGAACAAAAGTTTTAAAAAAGAAATTGGTTCAGCAGGACACTTAGTTTCAGCACACTTTGGGGGCTTGCGTGTGTTTCTGATTGATATTTACAGAAAAAAAAAAATCCCAACAGCAGATGTTCCCGTGTAATAATTATGAAGGCACCCTAGAGTTTATAGCTGTCAAATATGTTCTTTAGGTTATACATTTTGCTGAATTTGTAATTGTCATGAATATTACTGATTATAATATTGCAGTCTATCATAATGCAGCTATAATATACTGTGCATCTTCTATACTATCTTTGTTTCTTTGATGATAGGGAGGTTATTATATACTATATGATATAACCACTTAACATTCACTGATTGCAGAAACTATAAATATATCACCAATCCGCATCCCTTACATCTACATATATCTTATAATAAGAATGCATTTGGATTATAGAGCATGATTGCACTAGCGGTCGGTGCGCTGTTGTGAATGATAAAGGGGAGGGGGCTGAGACATTGCACGCCACTTAATGGAAGCATCCTATGAAACTGACAAGCAAGAGCTCTGGGTGATTGAATCCTGCGGAACCCCGCCTAAATAATCAGGCTGTCCCATTGGCAAATCAAAAGTATGAATACATGCAGCTACACTGTTGTTACTTTTATTCAATGCAGTTACCTTGAACACACCAATCAGATAAGATTACCAAATTATGCAATGTAAGTAACAAAACAGCTTGCTTTTAATAAATATATTTTCCTGGTTGGAGAATTGAATAATTTAACAAATAACTATGCGGTGTAACACCCAAACCAAGTTCTTTTGATAGTGAGTTTTGTCTTTTTTTCTGCTGTCTCCACTTCGCGTCCATCTACATTCACTTTGTCACTAATTTCTTCATTTAAAAAAACAACATGGTACTGTTAGCTCTGAACTAGATAGATGGCAGTTCTGTGCTATAACAGGCAGAAGCAGCAGCTGAGGGTTTTGCTGCACAGCTGTAGGGAACGCTGCCCAGCAGTATACTATAACAAGCAGGAGGAATCAACATTAAAGGGAAAATGACATATTTTAAAGGATTTGCTGGTCTTGATACGGTCCTGAAGCTGGTAATCCTAGGGATAATTTTAAACATTTTGCACCCAGATATTGCTTTCTTACAGAGTATGATAATACATTTGAAAAAAATCTACATTTACAAATTATATCAATGTTAACCTAATTGTGCAGGTCTGCAAACAAACTAATTATCATTCTACATGTTTTTGTTTCAGACATATATTTTAGATGATCTCTGTCTATTTAATTACACTGGACAAACACAAACAGTAGGGAACCCTGTGTAAAGCAGAGGAATTCACTCACATACCGAAAATCTCCATGAAGCGTATTCAAATAAGTCACATTAGCCATCTGACAAAAAAAAAAAAGACAGGTGCCGTTCATAAATATGCTAATAGCTGAAGACACAGATCCCAAGAGCAATTTTTTATTAAAAATAGATGCATCTTATATCTACTTGTTATTTAGGCTAGGCGATAGTTAAGGCAATTTTCCAAAAGGCAATTTTCTATACATTAATCTCGGGTTTGACTATTAGAAGTAGAAGAAAAAGAAATAGAATAATACATTTCAATGCACAGGAATTACATTAGTCATTAAAATATAATGTAGTCTATCTAAGCTAGATATTAATGTGAATACCCTGAAGCTTATACTGTGTTTAAAACCTCCAAGTATAAGCCTGTACTGAATAAAACTGGTATTTGAAATAATGCTGCACATTATAGAAGATAATACAACATAAATGACATTATAATATAATTAAAATGACTATAAAACATTGAAAAATATTTCTTCTATCTTCATTAAGGTTGGCCCATTTTCAGTTAACAGCCTCTATAAACCAGTACCTGCATGCATATTTAAATAGAAAGGATTGTGGTACAAGTCAACCACACATTCTCATCTCTTGGGTCTATCAGCAGTGCTACACTAATTATAAAACTGCACATTGTCAATAAACTATATATATAAATATTAAATTTAAATTTATATATTTAAATATTAAATATAATAATATTATTATAACCCCCCAAAAAAACCCATGGAACTGAATTCACATTTGAGCACAATCACTGTGAAAAAAATGTGAAATACGCTGGATATTCGGTTTTGTTTTAGGAAGCTACCTGCAAAACAAACAAACAAACAAACATTACAATAGAGTGCAACAACTCAATGGTAGCAGTGAAAAACTGACAGACGTTAGTGAGGTAGGATTTTTTTTGTGTATATATATATATATATATATATATATATATATATATATATATATATATATATATATATATATATATATATATATATATATACATGTTTTAACATGTTTAATTATGGGGACAGGTGAAAAAACACAAAGTGAAAACAAAATTGAGACAGTAAAATGTTTTGGTGAAATGTAGTTTATTGCTTTGCAAAGGTAATCGCTGATACTAGTATAATTTTGACCTGATACACAACTTGTTTCCAACTTGTATTATCTAGCTAGCTACAACACATGAACTTATGCATAGATAGTGGTGATAAACAGTTTAATAATGAACTGTGTAAAGCAAGAGACAGTATATGTATTTATTTTAATAAAGAGTCGGCTATATTGACTACTTCTTAGACATCTGCTCAAGACGTTGGTAGCAAAGGGATTTTAAGCATCGTTTTGCTGCAAAATCTAAAACAGCCTGCGCCATTTACAAGTTTACAAAGGATTTTTTGCAATAAAACAGTGTTTTCAACGGTTTCACACGTTATCCCTGGTTACACTGCGAGGACTCAGTGAAGGAAGTACAGCACTGTGCTTTTTCTGTGCAAAGGCATGATAAATTAAACTAATATACAGTTGTCGTTTAGGCAACAACAAGTGTGTGTGGGGTGGGGGGGTTGAAAGGGGTGGAAATTACAGGGGTTGACATTAGGTACATTGTCGCTACCGTTACAATACTCTCAATCTGAGTTTAAAAGAATTTGTTGTGACATTGTGCCTTATTTTCCTAAATTGCCACATGTTTCGTTCCCCCCACCTTACAGTAGACATGTGATTTGTTTTGTAGTTCAATCTGTATTTAATAATGGGCAGTGGTATCTCTTGGCATACATTTTCTAGAAACCACACCCAGTCATTTAACAAAAACCAGTAGTCAAAACAGAGTGTTTACATACCAAACATAGTGCTTACCTGGAATTCCAATTTCCTCACTTATATTTCCCAAGTGGTCTGTTTTTATTCTTTATCACACTATTTATTGTGCTGTTTATCATAAAGAACGGGATATTGCTGCACAGCTACAATCAGATGTTCCCAAGTCTTGCCTGTTATATTTGGAGTGCAAATGGGCATGAAGAAGAGAGTTGTGAAAAACTTTGTGTCTGACGTTTAATCCTGAATACAAAAATCACAGCAAAATGTCGGCCGTAAAAAACTAATAAACCTGTAAAAAAAAAAAAAAAAAAAACCCACTACCGCTACTGAATTGTAAATATACTATAAGACATATCCTTCAGTCTAGTATATCTATTATTGATGGGCTCAAGGCATTGCAGTAAAACACCCGGATCTAAAAGGTTAGGTTTTATTTGCCTAGCTAAAAAAAAAAAAAAAAAACATTGACAGAAAGAGCAGTGTTTAAACATGTAGCTTTTCTGATATTTAGAAAGACCAAGAAGAGAGCTGCAGCATGTGTTTGCAGAGCTGATGTGATCCCCCTGTTGTTCAGTAAACATCCCCTGCTGTAAAAAATAAAGCTACAGGTCATGTAACTAAAACCTTCATGTCCTAAGATAAAAGGAAGATATACATAAACGACAAAATACAACATCTTAATTAGCTACCTCCAGCCTCAATTTAAAATCATCTGAGAAGCTGTGTACCTGCAGTACACAGCTCAATACTCAATAGCTGAAATACACACTCAATTTAAATTTAATGCGTAAAAATATGCATAGCAATTTTGCTGCACAGCTTGTCTGCCTCCCTTCCTGCCTCCCCTAAAACCTACATCTCCCAGATTAGAATGTCTTCGGTTATGAAAATTGTATACAAGAAAAAACAACCTCAAACATTATCCAATCTCTGGCTAGCCCTGTTGTCTTTGCAGCCAATCACAGTAAGAATAAGAAAAAATTAAAAGCTGCACAGGTTGAGATGTAACACCCCAGTCCAGCTACAAATACAACTGGAACCATCGTCAGAGGCAACCGCTAAAAAAGAGATGCCTATAATATTAAACAGCTATTTCCAACTACTTAAAACTGTTTTATAACAGTTTTAATAATACATTTTATTATTTTAATAATGCATTTCCATATTTTATTTATAGGCATGGCTTTATATTGAAGTATTAACGTGTTCACAGAGTTTAAGAATTCAATGTTAAACCATAATAACGTCATTAATTTGCAGTGAATTTTGAGTCAGTGTGATGCATCAAAATAAATTAAAAAAAAATTATGCTGAGCCGGTAAATAACCTAAACACATGCGTGGTTGTACAGTAGTTCAAAGTAACATGCAGTTAAAGGGTACATCAGCACTACATGAAAAATAAAACATAAACTATCCAACATTGCCGTTACAAATGTATTTGATCGTTGTATTATAATCCATATGTGCCCAAACATCTTCATAATGACATACTGCTATGTCCAAAATTACTATTCCCAAGCATCTTTTCTGAGCCAAAAAACATGACTTCCACATGTACCCCCACATGTACTCTGAAACGTACCGGCGCGTTTGCCCAATGAAATTGTATAAGCTATTAACTCTGTGTGGAAACACACTAGTCTGTGTGAAAAACATGGTCCGTCTAATTTTCCATAAGGAAGGAACTTGTACCTACTTTCCTTTTATGTAGTAGACATCTTTCACGTTGTATGTGTTTCCTTTTCTTGTTGTATTTTAAGGTACTGGTATTATTATGATTAATGTTGCATTAAAAAAAATCAAAAAACAAAAAAACAACGTCGGTGCTGTGTAAGTGGTTGCAGGGAAAAAAAAACCAAGACAGAGTTGTTCTCATTTCCAGCTAATGAAGTGACCTACCCACAATTATAGCAGCACTGTGTTATTTCAACATCTCCAAAGTCTTAGATATAGCTCCAGCTGATTCGAAATGTTTGCACAATGGACACATATCAAATAAAGTAGCAAATGAGATTCGGAAACTATGTATTTCCATTTGGAATGAGGTCTTTCAGTATGAACCAACCTAAAAAAAATAAATATTGCATTTTTTCATCCTTCGTAATGAAATGAAATGAACTCAAAATGCAGCATAATGAAATTACTTCTGCTGCAGCTAAAGTAAATACAAGGTACTGAAAGTTAATTTTGTTACCATTTACTTACGTAGGTAATGCCTAATTACTTCATAATGTACTTAACGTAATATGAGCCTAGTAACATAGAACCATACTACATGTATTAAGGGTGTATTCAAGTCAATTCCATAAAGTTTGTGTTTTGCAAACTGTAGAAAATGTGCAAAGATTCCTTTCTGCTGTCCTCACCCACAGCTGTACAATGAGTCAGCTGCCTTAATGGTTGCAGATTGCCTTGAAGTAATACAGTGCAAGATTGACATAATACAGTGTCTTTTTTTTCAGTAACTTTTCCATCAACAAACCACAAATGTCCATATGTCTAAAACAAAATGTTAGGTTGCTTACTGTAACCCTGGTTCCTTGAAAGAAAAGACAACCACCAAAACATTACGTATGGGATATGGCTGCCTATTGGTAGGTATTCACTGAGCTCTTTATATCAGAGTTGCTGATGGGCCCCTTCCTGGATAACATCCTCGGTCCCACCTACCGAGGGGTTAAAACCATCATTCCACGGAAGCCATTTCTCGTTTTGCATCAAACCAGTGAGGGTGACCGATGCGACCTTGCGGTTGGTGGTCGTATTCTCTTTCAGGGAACTTAACGTTCCCTTTCAGTTCGAAGACAACTACCAAAACATTACGTATGGGAAATGTATACCAGAGCCGTCACAAAGGAGAAGAAATGGCAGCATATGAGGGACTCATCAGAAACACTTAACCCTAGGTTAGCGGTACGAGCATGCAACCTCAAGGACCCTCGTGCCTATTGAAGGCAAAGAAGGATGCAGAGACTGTGTCTGCAATCCATTGTGACAGTCGCTGCTTCGAGGTGGGATGTCCTAGGGTCTGTTTACCGTGATAGACAAAAAGCTGGTCAGTCTGACTCAGAGCTCTTCTCCTATCCATGTAGCATCTCAGACACTTAGGGTTTCCAGTGTTGGTTAATTAAGTGACTTTTTAGAATTAAGTATAAATAATGAGAATTTTTTTTTTTTTTTTTTTTTTTTTAATGGTTCAATAAATTTAATCAAAATGCTAAGTCTATGACCTTGGTAAAATTATCCAGGTGTTCTGCCAGATGTGTAGCTGTAATCTGAAAGGAAATGGTCAGAATGATTAAGAAAAGCTACAGAACAGGACGGACACTTCTAGAGTCTCCACAGATGGTAACCAGAGGGTTCGAAAATAGCAATAAAATGTGTGGAATGGTTAGCATTTCATCAGCTTTCATCATACCAATCACACTTTATTGTGTCCTCCATGAAGCACTGGAGAACCAAATTGAACAAGGCAAATTAGAACAGAAAGTGAGGTTAAAGGCTTGTTTTGCAGAATAACTAACCGGAATGAAAGTGGCTAGGTCATGCATTTCTTAAAACATGTAATATATCTTTGTACATGTCATTGTTACAACAACAAAATACAAAATATATTATTAGATACTCCTTTTGCATCAAAATAATTGCCCCCCTTTCACAAAGAAAAATAGAATGCCACTAGTTTCCTGATGGAAGAACACTGAGAAATTGGAATATAATGGTCATGTCACCACAAGTGTGCTACTGCTTGCCAGTGTGCATAGACCCAGCCAATAATGAAGCAATCTGCATTCACACCCAGGCCTGACTTTGCGCACACATGGCTTCAGAATCTCTGAGCTGTTGTTTTATTTAATCAAAGAAAATTTACACATGAATACAGCAGTGGTGTTAGCTTGCCCCAAACCAGCTGCTACAGTGCCATAAACTGTGTGCGATGACTGATTAAACACATTGGTGTTTGTTATTTCATTTTTTTCTCCTTGACGAGGCTCCAAGGTTGACAGGTGTAACTTACTTTTCAACCTAGAAACAGTAACTTCAGTCAATAGCAATGCACAGATTCCAAAGTGGACATAGATCACTGACAGAAAGGCAGTGAAGACAGCTAAGCCTCTTAGATGGCTCCTTGAGAGAATGCCTTTTATTAATTATATACAGCATGTTAGCGAGCAACAGGGATGGAGTCATGCATTTCTTTTCATGGGGCTGCTACCAAGTGCACAGGCAGTATATACAGGTACACGTTTGTATATCTCCCTGGCTTGCACCCTGAAACCTAAGGATGAGGGTTATTATTGGATATCTGATCACAATCCTGGAGTTGTAATTACCCAAAATGTCAGCCTCACAGTGTGGCAAGCATGATTTCCCGCCTCTCAGCCTTAAGTCCTGACAGCAGTTTAATGGCTTGAAGGCCATCACTGACAGAACTCATTACTTTCCTATTACACCACCCTGCAGAACCAACCTAGGTCCCACATCTCATCTTCTTCTTCTTTATTCACCTCAGTACACCGGTGCCTACAAAACCACCTCAACAGCGTGATAAAAAAAAAAAAAGAAATCCAACAGCATAAAATGCAGCAAATATTTTCTGTATTCCTTATGCCAACGTATATATTTTCACAGAAACCCTTTCAGATCTGTATATTGTTAACAATGCACATTCAAAATTAAACATGGGACTTGGAGAGGCAGTGTATCAGTGCACTGCTTTAAAAATTGCATCTGAATTCAGGCTGAGAAGGGACTTGCCAAAACACAAGCAGTTTATAGGCTTCATTCAGTCATATTTTCAAATCAGGTATAATGACCAGTGCAGCGACTCAGTATTGCAGGTAAGATTAAAACTTAATGTACATATTTCTCAACACTGTCTTAAAAGCTGCAAAAGCAGCTCATCAATATTTTTTTTCAAGTAGCTGGGCTTAGTCTAATATCTAGGACTTAATTAATCACAAACTACAGTTAATGGTTATGTAAAGAACTCTAAAGGTACAACATAGTTGAACTATGGATTCCTGATGGCTTCTTCAGGTACTCTGTATTTACAATTAAACCAAAAAAAAAACTTTTGGTAGATTTGGTAGATAGAGTTGTACTAAATTGTGCAGAGGGTAATATCCGGGCTTAATTTGTGCCAGGGATTGCCTGAGCTCAGCCCTGGAGCCTTTTCAATTATGAAAGTTAAAATACACAGTTTTGCTCTCAAATGCATTTTCTTAAAATTCTCAACACAGTTCTTGCGTCCTCGCTAAAGAGAGACAGTCCACTGCCAAGTTCGTACTTTTATACTGTACAATTTTAGCTGACTGTCTTAAATGACACTGGCAGCTCCACAAGGACTGCAACTCTGTTGTCGGTTTTTATTCACAAATAAGATCATTAAGATCATTGCTGCAGTATTGCCACTTGCCCAGTTTAAGTGATAACAGATTAAAACTGCTGAAAATACAACAGCTGTCCACCAACACGCAAGCGTACCACGTGTGTGAGTCTGAAAATCACGTGAGAGTGAGGAGACATGCTAGAGAAGTACTGGATTTGAAAGTGAAATTTGTTGGACTGGTCAAAAGATAACTTTGCATTAGATGCAACCTCAGCTATTCCTGTGGAATTCTACGATGTCGCCATTAAAAATAATACATAGTTGGAAACGACAAAATCAAACAGCAAGTGCAAATTAAAAAAATAGACTCAAAGGATATTGTGTAGGCTACAATGTTCTAAAAATAAGTTCTCTGTGCTGTTGAAAACAAACAAATAATCGGAATAAATGTTTTTTTATGCACGGGACCGAGACAAAATTTTGGCTGCAGAATTTTGAACAAATTGAATTTTAGTGAGGATGCTATTAGACACCTCAGCGATCAGGGCGTTACAGAAATTGATCCTGGAGAAAACAAAAGCATGAAGCAGTTTTTCAGCTGCAGGTAGAGAAGTCTGGCAATATTTCTAAGTTGAAAAAAAGAAACCTTGACAGTATTCAGCACATGTGATTCAAAAGTTAACCCAGGATCGAAAATCACACCCAAATTTTTCATCTTAGATCTGAACCCAAGCATGGTTCCATCAACAGACAGATTTAACGTACTGGTTTTACTTAGCTGGCGGGGAGTACCTAACAGCATTACCTCAGTCTTGTCACAGTTTTGCGAAAAAATTTTGTAAAAAATTTTGCGACATCCAATTTTTTATATTAGAGATACAGGTAGTTATGGCAAAGGCAGCAACATTGATATCAGGTTTAGAATTAATATAGATTTGAGTATCGTCTGCGTAAAAATGGCCAAGAGACCTTAAAATGTGGCCGAGGGGAAAAGTATAAATACTAAACAACAGGGGGCCGGGGATAGAGTCTTGCGGGACACCAGAAATTACTGGCCCAACCTCAGAACTCATATCATCTAAACCAGTTACAGGCAGTGCCAGAGATGCCAAATAAACAATCTAATCTAACAAGTAGGATCTCGTGATTTACAGTTTCAAATGCCGCATAGGATCCAAAAGGATTAAAATTGATAAAGCACCTGAGTCAGCTGCCATTAACAGATCATTAGTGACTTTGACTTGGGCAGTCTCAGCGCTATGAAAATGCCGGAAGCCAGATTGAAAGGGTTCAAAAAGATTGTTAGTAATGAGATGCCAGTTTAATTGCTTAGTGACAGTTCGTTCTAGAAGCTGAGCTAGAAAGGGCAAATTTGAAATGGGGAGAAAATTATTAAACTTATCTAAGGCCATATGAGTTTTTTTAGGCACAGGCGTTACTGTAGCAGTTTTAAAAGCAACCGGAACCACACCAGAACTCAGGGATTCATTTATAATAATTAACACCAAGGGGCAAAGCAGCTCAAAACAGGACTGAAAAAGAACAGAGGTGAGAGGATCCAACAAACAACAGGTGGCTTTCATACAAAGGGCCAGATATGTAAGAGAATTAAGAGTGAGAGATGTAAAACAGGATAGAGAGGACCTCAAAAAGCCAGACAGACCGAGAGTGTGCAAGGAATCTGAGAAGAGATACTAATGTGTAGACGGATATTGTCAATCTTAGACTTAAAAAAAACTCTAAGAAACTATTGCATAGCTGATGTGAAGCCAGCAATGTGGAGAGACAGTTAGGCTTTAACAATCTATCAATAGTAGAGAACAAGTGTCTAGGATTATCTTGATTATTAGAAATACTATTTGAAAAAATAGCTTGATCTGGCATTTGCCAAAACACCCCTGCACTCAACCAGATATTCCTTAGTAAATATTGTTTATTAACATACATATCAGACATGTAGTCCTGTAATCCACTGTGAGCGGTGAGGCAGTGTTTTTGCATTTCGAAGGTGGCAACCCTACTATGTATGCAGGCTTTATTTATTTATTTTATTTGTTTTTTTATTTTTGTCCTGCGGTTGCCTTGAATTAATTATTCTGCACGTACTACTATTGTCATTACTTGTACCCCAGCACCTCTTTATTTACAACTTAGGCACTGTGCAAGTGCACCCACTGAAAAGTTTCTGAGATGAATGCTCCATCTGTCTGATCTCCTCATTCACAGAACACAGAATGGCACTTCGCTCCACTCTCAGAGAATGTGTCACACTAGTCTTCCCTTCTTCCCTCTGGACTGGCTTTCTAGACTTCAGATTGACAGTGGTCACTGCCCTATTGCAGCCAGGAGCTGATTTAATGAATTTTTCACACACACACACACACACACACACACACACACACACACACACACATATATATATATATATATATATATATATATATATATATATATATATATATATATATATATATATATATATATATATATATAATCGTTACAAATACTTGTTTGTACTTATACTTGGGCACACCCCTAGTGGTTAACACTACACAATAGTGGATAATGGAATTAAGCTGGATTCCCTGAATTGTAAAATTCTCCAACAGCTGTGGCATAGAAATTGATCAAATCAACCTCTAACTCAAGAAAACAAACATTTCAGCTAGTTCCTTAATTTGTATAACGTAAAATAAAGGGTTGTGTCCCACCCTAGTCATTCTGTATTTATGTGTCTTGCTCAATACTTAATGGATGCTTTTGTGCATTGGTTGTGGAAAGATGGTAGACAAATTCCTACATAAGACACAGTACTTTGTATTTTCTTTGATCCTGTGGTAATTATAAAATGTTACTGTTAACAGTGATTTTTTTGCATTGACTGCATTAACAGGGTAAGTAGCAGGTGCTCTGCATTATTCAACAGTTGGTGTTGTTATTGCTGGACCAGTTGGCAGGGAGTTATGTAGCACATTGTAATATATCTAATGCATTGCTTGCAATAACTCTAGCACTCATAATGGGGGAGGACGACGACGACAATAACACTGTTAAGCACACTATATACTTCTGAGAGTAGAATTCAAAGCTTAAGGGGATTCTCTTTTAGAATTCAGATGTAGTGTTCATTAAAGAAAGGAAAGTTTGCCAAAAGCAAGTAATAGTGATACATGCAATGCCATTCGACAGTCCCCACAAGGGACAGACTTCAGATAAGCGATCTTCTATTTAGCCTCATAAGCACATTCACATACAGTATCCCGGTGAGGTTAGCCACCTCAGGTCATGAGATGTGAAATAATATATTTTTATATTTCTATGGTAGATGTGAAACACAAGCGTAGACATGACTGGAACCTTTTTTTTATTGTTAATAGAAATCCCAGTTTGGCTATGTATAATAGCATGTACAGTAAGCATGCTTACTTTATGATACAACATATACAGTATAGTTGTTGCAAAAGTTATTTATTCAGCAATTTGGACCATACAAGCCACATGGGAATTATGAATTATATATGCAAGCCCATCAAAAATAGACAGGGAAAGACTGTTTCCTTACAGCAACTAGTAAAAGAACTTGGTAGCATCTTGTATGGAAGGGGGAATTGTTGCAAAACTGCAAAGCATAAACAAATCTCTTGATCATTTCAGCAATTTAAGAATATCTGTTGCTGTCACACAAGCATATGAAAAGAACGTCTGATGAAGCCAGGGGAGAGAACACAGAAAGGCATTTTTATCAGTAGATGCTGTTAATATGCATTTGCAGCCTAAATGAGAGACAAACAAACACTGATAATGTCAAAATCTACATCTGCTTCTCTTGTTTACAACCCATATCACAAGATTCATGATCAAAAATGACATTGTTTTTGTTTTCAGTCTTTTCACCCTTAACAAAATTAACCTCGTCAGACAGCATCCCGTGACAACTTGCTACAAATCAACCTACAAATAAATATGGTTTCTAACAACCTATTTGTAACTCGCATCTATAAACTGGGTAATTTAATGAATACTGAATTAATATTGACTTGGAACAATTATTTATGCTGCAGCCATTGTGAAAGAACAATATGGTGATTTGGGGGTAATTTGAATATCACAGAATATAGTTGTTCAGTGGATTTCTTTTATTCTATGACTATGGAGTCTTACATACAGTACAACCAACCAAAACATCTCTCTCTCTCTCTCTCTCTCTCTCTCTCTCTCTCTCTCTCTCTCTCTCTCTCTCTCTCTCTCTCTCTCTCTCTCTCTATATATATATATATATATATATATATATATATATATTCTGAATCAAAACATTTCCACACATTTCTAGAAATAAATATATAACATACAAACAAAATATACACACGCTTTTCTCAACAGTTACACACTTGATAATGTAATTGCAAATCATCTAGAGCCAGCCAGCTATGTTACAAAATGGCCAAATTACAGTGTGACCAGTCTAGCTGGCTAGGTTTGTATCACTTAGCCTTTGCGATTATCCCTTTTTACAGTATTATCCTGAGTCCTGACAGAAAATTTGGAAGGTCTAATGTATTGCATTTGTCTGGAACCTAGAATCAAATCTAACGTTTCACTCCAGAAGTACAAAATATATTTCAAAATGTGAATAGAAAATTTCAATCAATCTCCCTGTGCCCCCAAGAAATTGTTCTTGTTGGAGCTTATTTTGTTTAGGGAACTTTGATTGATATTGTCAGTGGAAAATCAGTAATATTTAAATTATTTATTTTTAGCCAAGCACTGGCAGAAGCCAATATCTTTGTCAAGTTTTTGTTACCGCTTTAGCAGTCAGAGTCACTGGTGCAGTGCAGTACTCAAGATAATGTCCATTCGATACAAAAAACTGTTTTCTTCAGTTTCTGGGTTTCTTTGTCTCTCAGCTCATCCTTATCTATCTAATACAACTCAGATGTCATTGCCACACTTCCATTCTTCACAGCCTAGTGGTTCCCATCCGCCTATGTGACGTGCATGTGGATGTGGGAGGAATGCTGATGATGTATTATATGTCCAGTACTTTCTAGTCACACTATGACATTCCACAACAAAGCAGAGCATGTGTGGATTTTTCATTAGTCAAGAGTCATTAATGAATAAAGACCAGTAATGGATGCCTATTCAATTAATAACATCTGCAATAACCACTAAACCTAACCCTAACCCTTAGCTAAAAATTAATAATGTTTGTTAACAGTTAAAAAACTAAGAAAACAGCCCTTAAAATAAAACATGACCAGCTTTTATAATTAGAAATCAATTAAAGTGTTAAAATATAATTATTCTTCAGATTCATTAAATTGGAGCTGGTATTTGGTTTTACATTTGGTTCTAATAATAATAATAATAATAATAATAATAATAATAATAATTATTATTATTATTATTATTATTATTATTATTATTATTATATATTATTATTATTATTATTATTATTATTCGTTATTTATTGACAGATGCCCTTATGTTGTTACAAAATATCACATTACAGTTATAAAAAAAAAACCCTAGAAATTCAGTAGTAAATAAGAGCAAATTCAAGTAAGAGTAAACAATTACGTTTGCTAATACGTTTCTTTGGGGAAGCACACATATCTACACTGGAATCAAAATTGTGTTTTTGAACTTTCCTAAAAGTGGGTCTATAACTAATTCAATAGTGTATGAAGGACTATGTTTTGTTTGCATATTATATTTTAGTTTGGACTTACTTTGTGTATTCAGTTGAATGCCATGCTATGATGCACGGTGCCCCTACTGGTTCACACACTTTGTTTCATTGTAACCTTTTTTTTTTATCAGTCTTCTGCTAACTTTATTATTATCATACACAACAGTATGACTTTTTTTAAATGGTCTTTAAACTGTGTTCGATAGTAACAGAAAAGTTACATTCACATTGCTTGACCAAGAAGATTAAAAAGAATGCCCTTCATTTTTTCTTCTTCTAAGCCCTTTTTGTGTATTCTTTTTTCAGAAAGGTGGGAAAGAGTACATATAAATAATAAATATAGGCTACTGGTTGATCGTAGCTGCAGCTAAATGGAACTGAGTTGAGTTGAGTTTTGATATGCAATAGCTATTGATGAACCATGTTTTGGGCTTTGTTTTGCTGTTTTAAATCAAATTATGATGTTTTCTCTTTGGATTAACTGTGTTTGCAACAGTGTTCTCAAAGGAGCAGGAGAAAACACCAGTCAAAACATGTGGACCAGTGACTCGGGCTGCAGAGTCAAATCATTTAAAACTTTCTATGATTTCAACAATATTATGCTACTCTGTAAGATGCTAAAATCTTGTTACATACAATTCATTAGTCTGTTACGGCCCATATTTGTTGAAGCTGTAACCCCCCCCCCCCCCCCCCCCCCCCCCCAAAAAAAAAAAAAAAAACAAGGCTTAAGTGACAATCTCCCTTTTGTTTAACTTTAATTAAAACTTGTAATCTGCTGTTTACAGGAGAAATGAAGGACAAAACGGTAACAGCTGAAACTAAATGAAATGATTTATGAGCAGCTAAAAATACTATATTATTCTGGTAAACACACATTCATGACACACATTGGTTGGTTTGTTCAAAATGATGACGTAAAATCAGTGTTGGCGCATTGTATGTTAATTAGTTATGCTGGCTGAGTTTTGAAAGGATCAATTTATACTGGTCTTTTCCAATTATTTTCCTTGGTTTCAAATTATATTATTGGATATAATATTGAATGCCAAATCAAGACATAAAATCAGTGAAATGTAGTCTTTTTTTTTTGTTTGTTCTAAATTTAACTGTACAGAAAGTCCGTCATCACTGATTAAACACATTCAATGCATTTCCAGGGTACACAATGAATACATATCTGATTCTGTATTAAAGGTATAATCAAAACAAAATTGAATGTGCCACTATTTGTATTCCCAATGGGGAGAGAAAGTGCCTATGCAACTGCAAGAATAAAGACAAACGGTTTGGACAATTGTTGTTTGCCTTTATCACTACATTTCATATTGTGCATGGAATATAAATACATCACTTTGTTATGCATGACAAGCAAAACTGAGCATTCAGACATTAGTCTGCCACTTAATTAAGTGCCTGAGATAATTACAGTTAGCAGAAACTAATAAAGGCATTACATTTAAATTCAAATCACTCCTCGGGGTGACAGTGTAGGCAATGCTCACTGGGAAGCCACTGTGATAAATGCCTAACTAAATAACAAAAAGCCCTAGCTCTATTTTGTTGACTAAGATTAATTGATACTAAAAGCTAAATAAATAAAAGATGCTGAAGCTTTCCAATTTTTCAGATTATGTGTACATTTTTTTTGATTGATTAAGGATCTGTGTCTGGCAGTCTAAAATGTTTTTAAAGAAAGCAAAGGGATGGCACATATATCTGCAAACCTTACATTACAAGTAAATACATTACAATTATACAAAATAACTTACTGCTATTAGCTATTATTCTAAATGTCTCCCCCAATTTATTTTTAGTTTTGAGATTTGGCGATTTAAGTACTGTATTATGGCAAATGAAATCACTAAAATGCTAGGTACATTAAGAAAAGTATAAGCAGTTGTTGCCTTAATGGAAAGACAGGCAGTGGTGTGGCCAAGAGAGAGTTGCTAAGCTTTTAGGTCAGTATTTAATATGATTTGATTTCCTATTCACAGGTATACATGCCTTACAAATGGTTACTGTTCACTGTTTAATATGCCCAAAGAACTGCGCAACCATATATAATGTAATTCAGTAATTAAACCATATGTTGAAGGTGAAACTTAAGAATGACTGGAAAACGCATGATGATAAAATAGTCATGGTGCTTGAAACATTACAAACAGGAATTCCAAAATATTTTCTCTGCCCATCGTCCATTTTATTTCAGGTTTAATTTGCCCTTGGGCAACAAAATGGAGACGCATTCAAATAGAAGAAAAGAGAAATTATAAAAAGGGATGTCTGCATTCTGATCTTCAAACCCATTTACTCATTTTTCTTGCTCAGAGTCAGTCAAGGAGCGCTGTGTGTATGACTCTCCAATGTGTCCGTAATGTGTTACTCATTATTCACTCCTCTCCCCTGAAACATGCTGCCTCCAAGGACTAGTAGACAAGAATCCTTAGTACAGCAGCATTATGATTCTGGATTTATTTTTCTTTCGAATACTAATTCATGTTTATTTCGAGGATTAGTCAGGTGGGTCTCCTGGTTCTTCCAGTTCTGACATATTGCTGTGTTGGCCTTTACCGGTTGATCCTACTGTGCTAACCACCACTACCAGCCAATGTCTTCTTAGGAATGTTGAACTACTTCTGTTTATGCTAATTTTCTCAACAAAAAAAAAAGAAAATCTAAGCAGAAATGTAAATTAAATTACTATGTTTACCCTAATGCCACTTTCAGCAACTTCCTGATATGGAGTTTTCATTCAAGTTCAATCAAGAACCCCCTTTTTTTTAATGCCACAGCAACCAATACACACCACTGTGGCACATATACATCACCATAGCCACAACAATAGGCCAGTTTACATGTTTGTTTCACGTGACAGGACAATGCCTGTGAAACTTGGCAGGGAATGCTTGTAAAAATGTCCCAAAAAAAATGGTCACAGTATTTTACCGTGAAAGTCTAATTGGGATTCCTAGAAATGCTTATGAAATCACACCCACTTACATGAAAATGTTAATTGTGCGCCACCCCTTAGGAAGGTCGGTCATGGTCGGCAGTGACATAGATCTGGATTTGAACTTGCGATCTCCAGGATACAGGGCATATCCACCTGGAGTGCCTTTACAGAATGCACCACTCGGGAGCCCTGTTGTACAATTTTTGCTGGCGGATGAGGTAACTGTTCCACTACTTGCCTGAACACCTTGGCACAGATTGGGCGGTAATAATTTGGGGAACAAACTCGTGGTTCACTTCAGTATGGTTCAGTAGTATCCACCTGCTCGCTTGAAATAGCCAAACGCCTGTTCAAACACAACTCGGTTTCGGCCCGGTTTATTATTAATAAAGATATAACCCCCAACCCCCCCCCCGTCGATGATTATGTATGAAATTATTAATTATTAGGACACTATTGTATTGCACAGTTACAGTGCTGGTCGATGTCTACTGTATCACACGTTTCAAATCCATGTACTGTACCTTCATTCTTATTTGTTTTTTTTTACAAACACGATGGTAGAATGCTTCCTGTTGTGTGGCTAAGAAATTATTTTAAATAATCATGATTTCCCCCCATACTGTGACCATAAAAGGGTTTTCAGCGAGGCATCCAGGCACCATGTTGTTCTCCCTTGAAAGCAGTTTGATGATGTTTACATAAAATGTCTGGAGTTTACTGAGCCCATTATTTCCTTTTGAGTGCCACAATCAAGCTTTCTCGAAACAGGTTGGACCTCAAAGCTGTCATGCAAAAGGTCCAACATTACCACTATGTGGCATTTTTCAAAGACTAATATATCATGCAGTGTTAATAAGCTTTATTTGTGAGATACTGTATTGTGGCTTTATAAACAGATTACCACTTTACCATGACTACGTGTTTAGAAATTTAAAAGATTATTACCGTTTCACTGTTTTTTTCACTGCCATTGCTGTTATCTTATATTCATATCAGAATACAGAAATTCTGGCCTTCTGTGCCTGGCAAACAATGATCAACTACTATTATATCATCCTGTATTAGAAGAAATGTTGCTTCATTCTAGATTTGATTGTGTACAATAAGAGTAAGAGTAACTGTAGTTACTTTGCCTCGTGATTAAATATAAATACAAAACGCTCATCTGGCTTTTTGGTCATTTGTTTTTAGCGTTGATGCATTTTTTATTTTTTTGGGGGGAGGGGGGGGTGGTCTTTAGCAGTGGTGTTGTCCTAAATCCTAAAGTGCCGGAATACCAACAAAATAAGAGATTTATTAAACAAAAATGATACAAATTCCCGTTTCATCTGTTGATTGAGCTTAAGGTAACATTTAATAGGTAATGTATGCATCTAGCATGAAACTTTTATAGGCTACTCCCCTAGTCAGTGCTGCCAGATTGGCAGTTTTCCAGCCAGATATGTCTTGTTTTGAAAGCATCTTGGTAAAAACTGGGTGTGTTATGTAAGTGAGCTGTTCAGTAAAAGAATCAACTTAACGATTTGCTCAGTTCCGCTCCTGCTGAGCCGCTCAGAGAGTGCTCCTGAGCATTTCTCATCAGTGATCAGAGGGAGCGAATGGAATGGCCACCTGCAGGAAACAAGTGGAAATGACAGGCAGGATTGACAAATACGTTCATCAAGAACGATGAACTGGCTTCGACCTATGAAGTTATGTATTAATTGGATAAATAAACTGGTAAAAAATTGTTGTTTTTGTATAATTTAATTTAATTTTTAAAAAATGTAGAGCTGTTTTACGGTTATTAATGTATTATTATTAGGGTTGTAGTATTAGTATTATTCATAATTTTCATTATTAATGTCGGTATTGTTGGTATTAAACACAGCCAGATATGAGGTTCAGTCCAAATAGAGTGCCGAATTCAGTGAGGTACAGCAGGGGGCAGTAATTTCACACAGGGTCATTTCATCTACCATCACCTCAGAAACACAAACAAGCTAATAATTATTGTTCTCCATTTTTAAATGTCGCTCAGCGCACTCGTGGAGCAGAGCGTTAAGTCATTTAAATGAGCTCAGTGTGCTTTCTGAGCGTTCTCACTCTGAGCGGCTCACTTACTTTATGCACCCACTGTCTTTGGTGGTTTAGTTATTTATCGTGCATGTTCTTTTTCTATTTCTTTTCATTATGAGGTCATCACCAGGGCAGAACTTCAATCACCACCACGTCCTGTATGATATATCAGTCTTTTTTCTGGAGCTCTGCATCCAATAAAATTACGAATCACACAAACGCCGTTATTTTTTATTCATCACCAATTTCAGAACTGTACAATTACAATTGTTTTTAAATGTGTTTAAAAAACAAAACAAAAAAAAACTGTTCTGGACAATTTAATTTTAGATGACATTCTAAATAGGACCTACCACGTTTGATCTCATCAGAAAAAAACAAAAATAACAAAACAAAACACTGGTACTGTAGATTGTGAGAAAAAAAAAAAAACAAAAAAAAAAAAAAAAAAAAAGCAAAGCAGATGTGTTTTTTTTTTTTTTTATAAATAAATACATAGTTTATAACATTACTGTGTTTTTTTTTTTTTTTAAATAAATGAGCACTTATTTATTACAGAAGCGCAATGCAGCCATTTTGTGATAGGGAATTATCATATAATTTCGTGATAGGGAATTATTCTTTAGTACTGTAGTTTGTAATAGTTCCTAATGTTCTCTTCATTGCATCACAAGGGCAAATCGTACTATTTTGCAGAAATCAGAAGATGTGTGTGACTTTGACTCTGCAAACATTCAAAATACGTACCGGTTATCGGAGACGGAGACTCCAATTCGTGTACCATCAGTAATGGCGCGTAGGGAATCTGGTTCCTAATGCCTGTTCAGTGGCTTGGTACAGAAAGCCTATTTTGATTTCCACACGGGAAAGAGATCGCTTCAGCAGTGTGAATGCATCAAATTTATTCTTAAATTGATTCTTAAGTTAACTCTTAAGTCAAGGTTCTGCCTATTGAAAAAAGCACCAGAACACTGTTCTGGCCTGTTCCAGTTCGACTACACCACTGGTCTTCAGACATTTATTCTATTAAAATCGTTTACAATATTTAAAAGTTCAATTGTGTTTTATCTTCATGCAGTCTCATTTGTCAGGTTAGTTTAGTAGTTTATTGAATACAGCTACAAGCTGGGAATACAAAAACAAAAACAAGAGGTAGACATGCCTTGACACATTATAGTTTCACATTTAAAATCAATATATGAGCTCTGAGAAAACAAATGTAAAATGACTATTTAATGTAAAACCTATTTTTAAGCAAAACACGGTTTAAATTAATGTCAACAGAAATATACATTTCCTGTAATGCTAAGGGAAACATTAAATAAGTGCGAAAACATATCATTTCACTATAAATTTTCAAAGTATTTAAAAAACATTGTGAGATCCATTGAGATATTTGAAATTTGTATATCAAAGTTATGAAAATCAAACATCATGTGTGTCTTTTTAGCACATGTTTTTCTGCAAACATGTTAATAAATTCATATTTTGTGTAACTAAAGTGTCTATGTTTGCTTGGTTTGCTTCATTGCATGATATCATATTTGCAGTTTTTTCTAAGGATTACAGTCTACGGATGTATTTGTTTACTTCGATATCTTGTTTCATCTTTTACTGCAATGTAAATTTCCTCAGATATGATTGACAAAAAGCCCATGCAATCAGCTGTTCTGAAAAAAACCTTCATATTTAGAACTATAACATTTTCTATAACGGATATTTTTGACATCTGCAAAGAACACAAATATTACCTTTGGGACATTTTTGATGCACAGAAAGGTCAAAACACTTATTCTTGACAATACTTTACCTTTTATGTCATACATCTTATGAGAAATCAGATCTTCAAACATTCTGTTCTACAAATATGCAGATCGGCATTAACTGATATTCCTAAACATAAAGATTAAATAGAGAACCAGACAACAAATGAACATAGTTGGCACTGGCTATGAAATAATTAGTTGTATAAATGTTCATCCGTATACCTATAACAATATGAAATACTTTGTTTAATATGCTGGTTTTGAATGACTGCTACAGAAATAGTTCATTGCAGTCAATTTACTGAGGTAATAAATCTTGGAGTGCACTGATTTAAACAGTCGTCAGCAAATTGAAAATTAATCAGCAAATGCATGCACAGTGTGAAAGAGAAAATCTTAATAATTAGAATGAATCTTGAAATCCTTGTCCATGTGATTGACAAGAATAGCAGCACAATGCCCATTTCAGACTCTAATTATTAAAGGCTACAGCATGAGATGCCAGTGATTGCTTTTGTATTATAATGAGCAAACTTGCTTTGTCTTTAAATACTACAGTAGGTGGTTGTGTCTTTGACACTGGCAGAAGCACATATAAAATCCTGCTGTGACAAGATTCCTATGAAACTTGAAACCTTTCAGGAAAACCAATATGTTATTATTTCATACTAGGCATATTCTAAAATATGAACTTGGAGATCTTGTGTGTGTGTGTGTGTGTGTGTGTGTGTGTGTGTGTGTGTGTGTGTGTGTGTGTGTGTGTGTGTGTGTGTATATATATATATATATATATATATATATATATATATATATATATATATATATATATATATATATATATATAGACACACACACACACACACACACACACACACACACACACACACACTTCTTGACTTAACAACAAGGTTAATTTCCAATGTGGACAGCACTAGTGGATGTAATAGCAATATGTGATATAACATTTTCGTTTTGGTCAATTTTCTTGAGAAAAGAAAAAAAATATCATTCATTTAAATATAAAAGATACAGCAATGCTTTATTTTGAAAAAAAAAACAAAAAAAAAAAAAACAACCTAATATTCTGTCATTTTCTGTAATTTTCTGTCATTACCCAGCTGACAGCTCCCCTTAATGCTTTGCTGGCAGTGATATGTTTTGATCCTGTAGATATTTCTGAGTTGAAATGATGTAGGAAACACAGCAGACACATTCAACCTATTCTTGTAACCCAATGTTCTACTTTTTTTTTGCAGTTGTCTATCTTGCTGAATATTATTTTCAGTTAAAATGTTATCGATGTCAACGAGAATACAACCGCGATATGTGTGGCATTATGTTTTTGCAGTTACAGCTACTTTATTGTGAAGTCATACAGGGTAACTGTGGGGTTAGGTGACACCACAACCCACCCCTTTCATAAGGTTAAGTCATTATAGTTTTCCAACATAATATCTAATCAATACAAAAGAGTAACATTGCAGTGGATTACATAAAATTGATTTTTGAAATTTTTGTTTATGAGAGGGAATATTACAAAAAATCATTTGTAATTTTAAAAACTCGATAAAGCGTTAAAGGACTCTTCGGTTAATCAAGCACTTGGAAGTCATTTGTTAGTTGACCATTTGAATACCTTATGAGGTTATCTGACTTCAACATGGAAAGTGCTGAAAGACACTAAAATCTATTTCCATTTTAAATCTAGAAACCCAACAAGTTAAACCTGAATTGTGCAAGATCTGTGGTAATTTAAATTAAAATACCTCTATTATCTGATAGCCCTAAACAGAGGAAATTTTGCATTCTCAAATTGTTCGTGTTGTAGTTAAAATGGTAACAATGACAATTTCTATTGCCCATCAAAAACAAAAAAAACTAATTGTACTGATTCACAAATCCTCAGCCTGGTTTTGGAAAACTGCTTCTATAGGAAATATTCACAGCTGCAAAGCTTTGTAAAAATATAGTTTATATTAAGACATTTACAGACAGCAAAATGTTTAGAATTTTGAAATCTACATGCCATTAACACAATTAAACTAATTAAAATTCAGCAAAAGAATTGCATGGATTCGGAAGTAAGTGGGTGGTTGTGCTATGCTTCAAAATCAAGTTCAATGGTCCCAAAAGACCTGATATTTAACTCTGACTTCAATGAGGATTATTGAAGATCATCCAAAACTCAGAATGCTATGGACATTATTTGAGACAATCCCCAAATGTATGGGACTGTAGAGATTGTATGTACTTTACCGTCACAGCAATATCTCTACTTTCCGGGAGTATTTTCTGTAAACTATTAAATACTTTTGTTGTTATTGCTAGGAAGCACCTTTTCATTCTTATAATTTGACTCTGCTTGGGTCATTCCCTATTTTGTCTTTGGAATGTTAATTTTAAATGCATACAATTCTGTTTCCTTTCTAATACTTTAAGAAGTGTGGTCAATACTTTAACATAAACTGCCAACAGAGAAATGTCATCTATACACACTCTATATAGACTTATGACTAATTCACTCAATCCATGTGAATGCCCTCTATCTCCTGTCCATCCCTCCTAATATATGTCCCCATATTGCATTAAGCAGTGCTGTCTATCTCTGGGTCTCAGTTCAATCTTCCACTTGCTTCGGTTCATTTATCAGTTCTATATAGTATTCTCAATCATTCTTGATGGTATATCTGTTATCCAAACTGCTCATAAACCTTCTTTCTTTGAAGATCTTATAGCATTTTATAGGATTTAAAAAATAAATAAAAATAATCTTATTTGTAGGATGTAAGCCGGTCCAGTGTTTGTTCTGGATATTATATTGAATTATATTTCAGCAAAAGTGTTATTATTATTATTATTATTATTATTATTATTATTATTGAGGCATCATTCTTGGCCTGGATGAGCAAAAATGGCACAGTGATAATTAAAAACAGTGATGGTATTATAATTAACATCAACTTAGTACATTTTCTTTTATCATCTGTAATTTTAAATTGGCAAATGTAATCTATTTTACTGTGGTATGTCAATCGGGTTGACATTTTTCAATTATCTGTAATTACAGGAAGTTCTTCAGATTTAAACTATATTCCCATGCTTCTCTGTATTTGATCAGTTATACAGCAACTGAACACCTCTCTCATATTGTTTTCTATAGAAGTCAAACATTCTGTTGTTACTCAACAGTAGAACAGCAAATAAAGCACGGCTGAGAGATGACACCAATTAATGGATGCTTTTGGGGTTCAAAAAAAAAAGGAAACAATTGTTTTGCTTCAGGAACAATGTGACAGCAATACGACAGCAATAAACCTATTTAATGACTGTGTTTGAGACTAAGACACTGGCAAAAAGGTAAGCACAGGTGAACTTGGCAGAGACCCCCCCCCCCCCCCCATAAATTACTCCCCCCCCCCCCCCCCCCCCCCCCACAGAGTTGTGTTGAACACTTCATAGGACCTGAACATAATATCAGGTTGGACATGCGTTTGCCCTAATCACAGCCTTGACACGCTGTGTTTCAAGGGAACTTAATTCATTCACTAACACTTCACATGCTATTTGTACAGTACAAATTTACATGCCCTTTGTGAAAAGTGGGAGAAAGGATTATTTTGCCCAAGAGATAGACAATAGATTCGTGTAAGCAATGGACTTGTTTTTTTTGACCAGTTAAAACAAACAAAACAAAGAAAACTTAATGAGTAGTTGTCTATTTAAAGCAGATACAAGTACACTGATGAATTCTCTTTGATGCTTATCTCTCTGAGATATGATATTTTTTTATATAGCCGATGGACCTGTGGAACTAATTAAATTGGATGTGACAGGTTCTTCTATAGTAGGAAGCTGATTAGAATGTTCTCAGATAAATGGGACCGCCTGAACTTTTATTTTGTGCTTCGTGTTCCTCCAAAAAAATAAAAATAAAACATAAAAAAATAAAAATAATAATAATTTAAAAAATCTAGGGAATAGTAATAGTAAAGACATTATGTATTTGAGGCATGCAAAGCAACTACAGTTGGTTAAATTGAAGTAGACATCCCTGTTATAAATGTCCAATGAGCCCTCATCAAAAAGAAAAACAAACTACACTCAAGCTAGCCAAATACTTATGGCTATAGTATATGTATGTGTGTGTGTGTGTGTGTGTGTGTGTGTGTGTGTGTGTGCGCGCGTGAAATTAGTTATTGATTTTATTCATCCTGTACAAGATAATTTTGTCTGAAATTACGCAATTAACTTCAAAGTCAAATTAATTAATGCTTATTGACTTTGATGCAAAATTGTGTTAAAAAGAAAAAGGAATCGCTAGTAATGTTTAAGCGAATGACTGCGATGCAAAATTTCATTCCAGTGGATCCCAGATTTAATTAGGTAATTTCTTAGAGCTGTCTTATTTTGGTAAAATACATGTCATAATTGACTCATATGATTTCACATTGCAATGCTGCCACATATTTATTTTGTAAAGATGTTGTTACATGTTTAGTGTTTCATTTCTGTTCTGGAGCTTGCCCTGCCCCTTCCCCCTGCAAATGTCAGACCTAGACTGCTTGAGCAAAGCCTGTTGGGTTGTGATTCAGCACCTGGGAGCACAGGAGGTTTCCAACCTGTAATGCAGGGAGCATGCACCTCAAGTTTATTACAATAGCCTAGTTCATAACTATCTATCAGTTCCAGAGATTACTTGTCATGGCTAATTTGTAAATAAACAAAACATTCTCAATATCAAATGTCATGGCTTAGTTTTTCACAGATATTTTTGGTCTGAAGTTGGTGATAATGGTCTTTTGAAAAACTATTCCAAGAGTTGAAATAGGATGATTGCTGCTCGATTGCAGCACAAGTTACAGTAACTGCCCCAGAGAGAGAGATAAAAAAGGTAACTACATGAACCAAGTCAGTTGGATCCTGACCTGATCCCCTGAATCATAACTGTTCTCCTTTTAGTATTACCCTGATTGGCTGTGAAAAGGTAAACTGATTTTAATTGTTTCTGGCTGTCAGTCAAGTAAAAACAGTATCTGATGTAGCCAGTTTTGTCACAGATTGAAATCTAGAGCTTATTTATTGTTAATAACTAGTTTCCTAACATGATAAGAGCTTTTGTGGCCTTTGCGTTGGTTTGTGAATCACTGAATACATTGTGCATTACCCAATCCTTCAGTTTTCAGTAAACCAGCAACAAAGCATCAATAGTGCATATGTTTATTTGTAGTCCATTTTGAGAAGAGACCATAATTTTGTTAAAGGTAGTGTTGGCCAGTATACTTTGCTTTGGGAATGTCTGTGGATGCAGAAGGAAGTTTGTTTGATTAGCCATTGCATTTTCATGCAATTTTAAACAGATTTGATAAAGATATGGTTCTAAATCCAATAGGCACCGACAGTAAAACAATAATGAAAGTTATTATTATTATTATTATTATTATTATTATTATTATTATTATTATTATTATTATTATTATTATTATTATATTATTAAGTTATTAGTTAGAATGTTCTTTTATCATTGAGCTGTAAAGTGTGTGCACGTAAAAGCTGGCTGGTGAATTTTAACCATTGACATTAACTCAGATCTTTACACAGAATAAATTATTTACTGCAGTCAAAACAGTAGATTTTTAAACATAATGTGGTCCATAGAAAAACTTTATTCTTTTAAGGTGAATAGAAAATTATAAAGGTACAAAATTTAAATATTATTTTGTCGATCTTGAAAGTTTATAGAAACGCAATTAAATAACTTCACCTATTCAAAGTCTGCTGGCATGAAATGTGGGCTTCCTATTCTTTGCAAAAGTCAGATAAACCAAGTTAATTTAAGAGCTCAGGGTATTTCTATATTTTAAGAAATGATTTAGTAAATGTTCTGACAGCTCAGGCTTTTTCTGGCTTAATGATGGATCTAAATTGGTGCTGGAAGATGAAAGAAATTCTTTAGTGACACTTGAGTTGTCAAGAGATTGCTATGAGCAGTTTTGACACAGTTCAAGATTTGAATTACCAGTTTGGTACTAAAAGGTGGGAAAGAGCAGAAGAAGATAAGAGATTTGCACAAATGTCACCTGGCTGAATAAAAACCTCTTAAATTGCAACAGTTGTGCAAATACAGTAGCAGCCATAGTGAGAAAATCAAGCATTAATGGATCTGACCAGTTGAATATACTGAGTTGTTGGTAAAAGACGTGCATTAGTTGAAGCAAATATTACATTATACAGTTCCTTTATGTGAAAGCCTGTCTAAATAAAATGGAAAAGTTTTAAATAAAGAGAGTTGGCAGTTGCCAATCAGAGCACGTAACCGCTGTGGTTTCTGTCCTCTGTCGATGAAATAAGATGAGGTTAAAAACACCAAGTCAGATAAGCCTGTAGTTAAGACACTCGCTTGCAGCATGAAAGGATGTCGGGTCAGCTTGTTACACGTCCAAAATGGGTAACATTGTGATTAGAAAAAACTGAAAATAATGCACTGTGTATAAGACGTTAGAATTAACCATTAAAGTATAACGCCGCTGAATTTAACCCTTTGGACCAAACTTTTTTTCTAAACTCCCTACATAGGTTGTTTTTCTCACTGAAAAAGCAAAAGATAAAGCTGTCATCTATGATTTCCATCTGGCCATGGTCTAATATATTACATAACCTTTGCATGAGGTTATTCATAACTGCTGAAATGGAATAAAGCAAATACAATTTCAATAACAAAAAGGATCCCTACCAGGATTGGCATTACCCTCTGCATACACCTACAATGATTTCATCAGACCTGACAAAGACAGCACACATTATCCTGTAAAAACATACTTCACAGTGGGGGAAAATGGAAGAGAACAGGGCAGGCCAACTGCAATGTCACGCTCTAGAGGTCAGCACAAATAACAGCACACATCAGTCTTTATCCATCACCAAAATACTGCTAGAATGAACTTTATGACTATCTTGCCACATTCACATGACCACTGTTAAACACTGGATTATCTATCCCCAGTCAGGCTTGGAAAGTGATTGAATAGACACTGTAACACATCACTTTGGACAACACAATGCATTGCTCCTACACATTATTCATTTTTGAGATGCCACTATTATTGCTGCTTTCCTATTGGGGTTTACCACAAGTCCTTCTCATTTCCATTAATGATAGTTTACAGTGTCGTAAATCCCAAACCAACAGTCAAAGTTAATCACGCGATCTGATTAGAACATTGGGATATTATCAAGGAAAACCATTCCATAGGAATGGGCTAGTAGGTACCTACTAGCCTCTCAACAGGTAGAGTAGGTCCGGATCAAACACTTTAATGGACATCAGATGTAGTAGACACTAAAGGGTGCTAACCAAGCCATGTTGAAATAATAGTAACAGTTAGTTTAACAGTAACACAGTTAGGTATAGGGGTTTAAATTAGGTTTAGGGGTTTAGCTTAGGTTAATGGTAGACATTAGGTGTTGGGTTAGAGGGTAGATTTAGGTGTTAGTAGGCTAGACCCATTGAATCGACCAATTCTAATCAGATCAGCTGAAGTTATATATATATATATATATATATATATATATATATATATATATATATATATATATATATATATATGAATGAGTCACAAACAAGATTAAAAGAAACTGGTAATATCCACAAAACACAAAAACATTTTATTACATGGTTGGGTAAATCTCCAAAGGAAACAGAAAAATAAACTAAATATAAACTGCTTGCTTACACCATCCCAGAATTAAAGATTCTCGGAGATATAGTGATTCAGCCTTTAGTGACCAGTCGAACAACATGCCAGCCGCTTTCAAATTTAGAAAAAAATTAAGCTATTTTTCTATGTAGGACAGTACAGTGTTTTTATAAGAAAATCTTTGCTTTAGCTGTCGAGAATCCACAGGTAGTTTGTGTTATAAAAACAATAACATTTGTAAAATGTGAGCTACAACGTGCTATTGATAAGTAAATGTTCCAAGCAAATGTATTATATAAACAGATTGGGTTGTCCACGGGTGTAGTTTCAATACACTACAGAAATCACAGGGGCCTGTCTCTTGCAGATTTTACAATTTTTTAAAAGGTTTATGAGCTAAATGTAAAAGTCCAGCCAGTAAGTTGATAATGATTCAGTGTTACCTGCAAACAATTTTGGTTATATAGCTTTTCTATTTGAAAACTAGAGGTACATGGGGTCCCCAAGTAGCTCACCTGGTAAAAGCGCAGCCACATGGTGTGCAGGGTGATTCATACAGCACAGGTGCGGGACCAGGATGTGCAAAGTCGCCGGGCTTCGCTGGGGATTCTGAAGCGAGCGTTGCATTGGCTCTGGTGCTCCTGTGGGCTTATTGTGCTACAGCAAACCTTGCTGGCCAGACAGCAAGTGAGCTCACAGCAGACACCTGCAGGGCTGGCTTTTGACCTCGCTGACATTTGCTCTCAGATTCCAGGTGTAAAAGAGGAAGCTGGCTTGGTCGTGGGAGCTCCTGAGCTGTGTGGGGAACTGCTGCAGTGAGGAGAAAAAATAATTACACATTCCAAATTGGAGAGAAAATCGAGGGTAAAATAATTGGGCACACTAAATAAAAAAGTAAACCAAAACAAAAAACTAAAGGTATATCCTTCTCAGTGTTACTTCATCAGCATGCTTTTAATATACAGTAAGAAAATATACATGAAATACATCAGTTAAGATGATGGTTAGATTGATAAATGCAATATATTAAGTCAGTAAGTGTTAACTGACGGGTTATTTAAAGTCTGGTTTGATGAATAAAATATTATTTTGTGTATATTGTGTGTTCGTTGCCAAACATGCTACAATATCACCAGCTAATAGGTTTTATTGTTGTAAATCATAACTGATTTATTGAAATTATTTATTTCGGTCATCTGTAGATTCATCTAAAATGTTTTAGTGAACACCCATCATCAGATAGCCCATAAATAAACCTTTTAAATAACTTTTAATAGAGGCTTTGTGGGATTTTTCAAAGACTGATTGTTAAAAATACTTTATCATACATTTCAGAGGTTCTATAGCTAACCTTCTATGGGTGTTACTGGTATCCACTAGCAAATCTGAGAATAGCAAGATTATGTATCATTATTCAATGAAGAGCATGTTTAATTATGCAGCAGTGTACTTTTGATTACACCCCTAAAACCAAAAAATATGCATGTCAGTCCTAACACCAGCTGCACAATGAATATGATCTTACATTACACAGTACTTAACTTATTTGAGCAAAGAACATTATTGTATGCAGATTATTTGGAATACCAAAGTACACAGTATGTAATCACAGTCTCATTAGAACACAATAACCAACTGCTGTACAGAGATAACGAAGAGACGCTTTATTTAGAAGGAAGTTGAAGAGTTCTGCTCACATTAGTATGTAGCTCTCCATTCAACGCTTTAAATTCACCACATCAGTACTCTTGAGAAGCTGATTCTTTATTTTAAAATCATTTGGCATGAGAAATATTTTACCCTGAAAAAAAAAATGGTCATGGTCTTATAACACTATCGGTACTGAAAATAAACAAAACAAATTAACTCGGAAATAATCACGATAAACAAACATATTGCAAAACTAAATTAATAAATTAACACTATTCTCCAAAAAGTTTAGGTGAATTTATTGTTAATTAATTGACAATAAATGCTTAAAAACCAAAACCAGACAGCTTTGAGATGGGTTACCATGACGTAATTCCCAAATATTAACTGTAAGTTTAAGGTTCCTACCTCTAATATCATCGATTCGTCAAAAACAGAGCCTCCAAGCTCAACTCTTTTCTCTGTATTGGCTGTCTCGCATATCATTCACAAATCTTTCCCTCCCACTAATTTGGTTGCCGTCCTTCTGTTTTCAGTGACAGCGTGCAAGGTGGGTTGAGCCGTGTTGCTGGGATGCGTGACCTTTGACTTCCACGGAGTGGGAGAGCTCCGGCAGCCTCCAGGAATTGTGCGGAATAATGAGAGAAAGGGAGCCGCGGCAGCACCAGCACTACCGAAAGCGCACAGAGCAGCTCCAGCCTTAGAAAGCAACACAGCCACGCTTCAGGACCCATTTCACACGCTCAACATTCACATTTTCCCACTTCTCTGCCCCCTCCTCTTCTTGTTTTCTCCCCCCACCATCTCTGACACATTCAGCTTTCCCCAGCACCATCCACCTACATATCGGATTAAGAGCTGCACCTACATTATTATTTTGATATTTCACTCATTCAAAATCAAGCCAACTATTTTTTAATAAAGCTTGCAAACATGATGGCGGCAGCTCCCATCCAGCAGAACGGAAACCACACCGGGGTGCCCATAGACCTGGACCCGCCGGATTCCAGAAAGCGACCGCTGGAAGCACCGCCTGAAGCAGGCAGCACCAAGAGAACAAACACTGGCGGTAGGTACTAATATTTTTCACTGCGTTTTTCACAGGGCTTTTGCTGTTGAACACATTTAAAAAAAAAAGACAAAAAACAAACAAACATGGCGACCATTTTTTTTTTTAGATATATATATACTTATAATAAAAAGAAGCAATCTCCAGTTTAAACAGGGGTATATTGTCTTAACTGATTAGAAAGTGACGGTTGCAAAACGAAAGAACGAAACGAATCCCTGTTAAGTTTTGTCTGTAGTGTATCGCTTGTCAAACTTCGTATAACCACACTATTTTAAATGTGAAAACTGTTGTTATCCTGCAACCATCCTGACTGAATTTAATGTTCGTTTTGCCAAAACCGACAAGTTACAGAATTGTTTTCTGTGATGATGCTAGGCATTACAGCGTACATATTTAAATGCGCCACGGTCTGTCTGACCTGTACTGTGCACCCTCACTTTACTGGTACTGGATGCTGGTGCTTTGGATGTTTTGGCGAGGCAACCTGCTAAGTTGGTCAGCTGTTTTATACAAACCTCAACAGGGCACATTAAAAAACAAAAAAAGAAAAAAGGAAAATCAATTTGTAACTGTTGTGTTTTCTCTGAATGTTTTAGTTTATTTGGTTGCAAACTATATTGTGTGCATCTGTTTGTACTGCATTTCGTAGCTGGCAACACCACCTGCATGCTTTATACCGCATGCTGCTCAGTAGTCAAGTTCGCCGATGAAAGGCTTAATTTGGAAAATACTACTTAAGGATTCTATAATTATAATGAGTTTAGAAGAGATCGCAATCTCCTAAATCCTCAATGAAAGCTATACTGCAGGATTATTTTGACATCGGATTTTAACACTCTAATCATAGCGATTAGGGACCATCAGTTGCAGTTTTAAAGAAATCAAACAACTTAATAGCTTTGTGTGCTGATCGTTGTTTACACTTGCTGGGCGTTAAAGTGTATTTGCTAATTTAAGTTCTTGTTTGCAAGCCATTTGCTCTAATGGTCACCTTCAGACAGGGCACTGGTTTTAACATTGTTCATTTGTTGCATTTTACAGCAGTTGTCGGTCAGATTAAGGCGTTGTTGGTATCGGTGGAGCAACATAGTATCAATTGGAAATTTATGACAAATCACTGGGACCACCGTTGTCATCTGCTTTTAATTTAGACCGACGAAAATGCTCCGTACAAAGGAAACTGGAATGCAGTATCTAAGTAAACATAAAGCTTATGTTTTTTTTTTTTTTTTTTTTTTTGTATTTCGTTGATTTGCTGCTTGGTCTATTCTTCCATGATGGCACATCCTCACGCATTTTAGGTGTACAAGTTTTTATGTTGCACAACGTTTTAAAATGGTATTGTAATTATACGTTTTATAGTGGTACAAATACATCTTTTGAAATGTTTGGTTACCGTTAATTAATTAAATGTTTTACAAATAAGTAATGGTTTGACATGTTGATGTATCACTTTTATATATAATTATTATTATTATTATTTTTTTTACTGTTTTTTGCAGAAGACGGTCAGTTTTTCTTAAAAGTCCTAATACCTAGTTATGCTGCTGGATCTATAATTGGGAAAGGAGGACAGACTATTGTTCAGTTACAGAAAGAGACCGGGGCCACCATCAAACTATCTAAATCCAAAGATTTTTACCCAGGTAGGTGGACTTACTAAATGCTTACATAAATGATAGTTTTAGAAAATGCATTATACAACACTTTGCATGACTTGTGCCTGACCAGAAATCAGTTTGATAAATATTGTACCATTTTATGTTTATTGTCATTCTTTTTACCTATGTTTTTCATACAGTTATTATGTTAGAGGGTCACTGGTTGCAGATACAGGATTAGAGAATAAATAAACAGAAGGTACTGCTAGTGTAACAATCTACATATGTGTTCTGTTTGTGTAATTTTTAGTTTGACAGGTACACATAGAAACCACAGAGATGGTACAAGGAAAAGGGAATGGCTGATTGTCATGGCAATCAGACTGGATTCTTTGCAGAAGAGAATGTAGCTGTTATTGCCTGCCATTATATGCCTTTCCAGTTTTCCATTATCATGCAGGTCTTCCACACATGCAGCATTCTGTGCAAATGTGATACTTGTATAATGCCTTGTTTTTAGTAGCTGAAATGTGTGTGCATTCATAAAACTTACAAACCTAGTTTTGGTTACAGTAGCCTTTACAGTATCACCGTGGAATAAAAATCTAAACTTGCTACCCCAATCGGTCAGAAGACATTTAGCCAGGCAGTGTGTTATCTGTTATTTGGAAATGCTTTCCAAAGGCTGTATTATTTGTAATGTAGAAAGGAGGGTAACATCAAAACCATGCATTTGCTGTGACAACAACTCGCTGGCTATGCTGTGTGTGCCGTCTCATGTTTCATATCGATGTGATTTGCTTCTGGTTGAGGGGGTTATGACAGATAAATCAGAAGCTTGATGTCAACGGGGTTGTTAGTTTCTTCGTAGTGAAGTAGAGCTGTTTATGAGGCTGTTCATTGACTTGAACTGCTGTGACAGAAAACATGTGGAATATTTCATTTTCATGTCCACTCTGCACTGGGGGTGGGGAGGATGTCATAATTGTGGAGGAAAGTGCAATTTTTAACTTCAAAATTAACTTCTAATTACAATTAAGCAGTGCTGTTGTCTGTTTTCAAATAGATAGATGTAACGGCAGATTTTAATGACCGTCCTTAAGTTTTCGCAATGATGTAGAAGGATAATAAACACAGTGCTTATGAAATTAAATACCCTTCGTTTAGCTTACAATTCTTATTCACGTTTGAAACCAATATGTTTCTCGTACCTGCATGTTGCGTCGTGTTTTTCATAAATTATACTTGCAAATTAAAAGAAATCTCGATTTGTAATGCTGCTTATTGATTTATAGTTTTGTCATTTAATTACAACTTTAAGAGATCAACAAAATGATTTTGTTTTCAAGGTACACTTCACAAGAACAGAATTGCTTTTCAAAAGGCAATAAATCTTGCCTGCTCAGGATACACCATGGCAAATTAGAAGCATGCACAATGTGTTTTTGACATCTGTCTGAGTTGCTGTCTGGCACAAGAAAATCTGAAGTATAAAGCCTTGCAGATTATGGACATTTTATTTAAGGATTTGAATATGAAAGTAATTTTGTGGTCTTGGGTGAAGATTGGGTGATGTCCATCTCTTTATCACTTGGACAGATGATCCGCTTATGTGTCCTCTCATGGCTGACTGTTGCTTAGTGTTTGTATTTGACCACGAGCCTGTGGAATTTTCTGAGGTCCTGGAATTCTCCGAGCTGACGACTTCTGGGCTGCTTCCAGCCCTCTTACTTTCATTACACAGGATGTGAACCTTGCTCTTACCACAGTATTGTAACAGTAGAAAGTCATGATTCTTAATGACTTTTGGATTATATCTTTTGCTTGTTACTTTACTGGTTTTGAGAAAACCAAATAATACTGAGGCAACAAATGCATGCTGCAATATTGCTATAATATTTTTTGTAAACGTATTTTTATTCATTGCAATTTTAAAGAAAAATAATAACTGTTTTTTTTTTAAAGAAAAATTGTGGAATACAGTAGTTCTTTCAATACAGGAAGCCTGGACATTCTAATCCATATGGTATACAAATACCATATTTTGATGGTAAATTTACCTTAATATGGACATGATTTTTTCTTTTTTTTAAGTTATGTTAAGTTGTTCAATGTTAGTGTAAAATACTTTAAAGAAAAAGAGGTACCTTTTTTAATATGGAAATATTTACTGAAATTAATCTACAACTTTTGTTGAGGTAAATTTACTGTGAAAGTGTGGTATTTTTTACAGTGCATTTTACATTGTTAGTGACATCTGAATAATGCTAAATGGTCAGTAGTTTTGTACGTTACTGAAATACTTCTATAATGTCGTCCTGTGTGATAGATCTCATGTCATATTTTTACAGTCATTTGCGAGTGAAAAGATCGGAGATCCTATTCTGTATAGCATTTTTCACTCTGTATATTATACATTATTTGTTAACTTATTTTAGAGCTGAGGACCATTCTTTTTGCTGGGGCTGTTTTATTGATATACTGTATATTGAATGCTGTCTTAACCAGGCCAGGAAATACAATTGATGAAGAATGTGACACCACATGAACTTATTGTACATTCCACAAGGTCAATTTTGTATATTTCATGTTTGGCTTAAATATTTAAATTGGTCTAAACAAGTCACAGAGGTTAAACTTGAGGAGTTCTGCTGAGACTGAACAAACAGTGTATACAGCCGAAAAAAGGTTTACTAAGGAAATTCAAACCCTCAAGTGCCCTACATGAATAAAGTAACCATACTACAATTTAAAGGTAATATGACGTATTTGTGAAGAGTAATTGCGATTAAAAAGAACATTATATTTCTAAAAACTGAGATATGGGAAGGGTTTTTTTTTTATTTATTTTTTTTATTTCTGGAACATCACTATGAAAGCTTTCAGCAGGTGAAGGGTTTATTAAAATTGCTATACTGGTATTTATAGCTGTATTTCTTTATGTAGTTTTTATTTTGAAGAACCATTTGTAAGGACTTCAGTTAAACAAAAAGGGTTTTTAATATGTCTTGCTTTATTAATAGTCTATTTCTCCCAAGATCTGGACCTGTAAAACATCTTGCATTTGGAAATGATAAATCTAGTTGAATCCATATTGGACAGCATTATTACACCTCGGGGAATTACACAATTACGTGCCTACATAATTTTACTCATAAAACGTATTGCCACACAGAGGCGCGTAATATTAAATAATACTGCTGTTAACAAAGGACAGGGAAATGTTGGATCACACTGAAGATAAAGGGAACAGTGATCGATTTTTGCCAGAAAATGCCACGAAAAAGGTCCCACTTTGCAAATATATCAGTAAAAGATGCTGTTTGCTTTGCATTGTACACTGTGAAGGTGGCAGCCAATGCAACCCAGAGCGCTCTACCGCCAGGGGAAATTGACATAGACTTGTTTTGGTCATCGACAGCTGACCAACCGTCGTCTTAATTTGAAAATATTAGCTTTGAAATACATAAATGCAGTAACAAATACAGCTGATGCTGAGCGCGTTCTCTTTCGGAAGACAAACTGAAAGAGATGGTGTTCCTGTATTGCAATCTTGGAATTTAGTTTATGTACAAAAAAAAAAAAAAAAAAAAAAAAATCCATTGATTTCTACATATTATTTTTTTTTTTTTTACTTATGCTAGTATTTTGAGATCCAGTATGAGAGAAGAACCTAATACAGCTGCACAATACTTTTGTTACTTTGCACATATACGTACAGAGGTCATTCATAATTTAGATTTTTTTTTTCTGTGCATAATTTCCTGGGGTGTATTAATTTATTATGCCTGGTGTAGGACAGTGATAGTAGTCGTAATATTATAAGTGAATGTGGATTTTTGCAGTACCTTTAAATCAAGTTTAAGAAATGTATTTACTCTACGA
The DNA here is from genome assembly GCF_017654505.1 of Polyodon spathula. NCBI lineage: Eukaryota > Metazoa > Chordata > Actinopteri > Acipenseriformes > Polyodontidae > Polyodon > Polyodon spathula. Next base: position 10,322,842 of record NC_054545.1, read on the forward strand.
ATCATCTAAATTTAGCATCTTAGACCAAATAAAACAAATTGTACTTTGGAAGATACGCCATCAAAATGAACAGAATACTCTGGGGTTTTACTTTGTAATGCTTTTTTTTTCCTTTTCATTCAAAGTTAGCTTTTAACTAAGAGTGCATTAAAATATTTCAAAGGGTGGGTTCTCTGCGTGGAATTGGAGATGTGATAAATAGCATGATTAAACTGGTTGCTAAGGTAACAGGCTCTGAAGATTATGTCTTTTGCTGCAGTGTACTTGATTTCTGTACTAAGCAGCAACCATGAGAGCCTGTTCTTGCTGCTTCATTTTGTGTAATTGCCTACCTTCCAGTGTTTTAAGAACTTGAACTGCTGTCAGTGTCTAAGAGTATGGCAGAGGCAGGTTACATTGGTTGCCAGTTGTCCGTTAAACTATGGATTGAACAAGATTGAGAGAAGTTCTTTGTGTGGAAATATAAAATACAAGTATAGAAAAATTATACATACAAAAATAATCCCTGTACAAAATTTAATTAATATACCTAGCTGTAACATATCATTTGTAGTAATACCACATTGTTGCGGTTTGTATTTAAGTTTTGTAGCGTTGTTAATAATTTAAAATCGATGATGGCACTGAACAATAGCTGTATTGAAGTTAGCTGTCTTTCCAAAAATATAATACATTATCACAAATTATTTTCCATTATCACAAAAGGTGTGTACAGTATTTATATTGCGTTATTTGCCAGAACAGATTTAAACTACAGTGAACATTTAATTATAAAGGAAACCCATTTCTTCTTTGTGACCCTTGATGTTGTATAGTCATATACGTTGTTTTGATGTCCTACTGAGATATGTTTGCCACCTGTTGCCATTGAAATGGGTTGAAGCTGATATCCTGAACTTCGATTCTTACAGTGAGATCAGTTCTCAGGTTAATGTTCATGCCATGTTGTGGAACGATTAAACCACAAGAAAAATGAGTCAATTTAAAAACCATTGGGATATTTTTCAAGTCTTTATCATTTGTCTGTAGGAAAATGTGAGGCTGTTTGTTGCGGAAGTTGACGTAATTAAACTACATTTCTTTCCACTGGTGCATAGCTCTGGTGACCAAATATAGTGGAGGCATATGTGCAGCATACTGTCGAGTTCTACATAAGTTATTGAAACTACCGAATCTAGGAATATAAGGAGATGTGTTTCATTTTTACATTTTTACTGCAATTTAGTGACAATAAGAATTGGTACACGTTTTTCAGTAATTAAAGCCATATTGCCGTATGCAGTAGTTTACATCCAGGCTGTTGCAGTTTAAATAAAAAAAAAAAAAAAAAAATGTGCACACTTTTACTACTTTATTCCAAAGTAATGTTTGTAATGATAAGTTATAAACGTTACTGAGTGGCAACAGTTTCTCTTATATAATGCAGTGCTATTTCATGTATTAAGACTGTAAGACCTGTCTGCAGTATGGCCTGCACCTCTTAATAAAAGCAATAAGAAAAAAAAAAACATACATCCCTCATGTGAGGCTGGGGGTTCAAAATGAAGTTAATTTTTTTTTATTATTATTTATTATATGTTGACAAGAATTTGCATTGGCGGTGCATTGGTATGCCATGCATGGCAAACTCCATATTAAATTCTCTGTGCTGTTAAGTAGAAAGCAGAGAGTGAATTACAGCCTGTCACAGATGGAAAGGATACAATTCCAAGTTGTGCTTGCAGAGTCATCTTATATTGGGGTGTTTGTAGGTCTCCTTGCTATAATCATTCCTTTAGTTCTTGCTTTCAGTGAGTGCATACCATAGCACTCCAGTAAATGATATGCTTTTAATTACCTCGGCACAGGCTAATAGCAGCCTTTTAATTTTTTGTTGCATAAAGATGGTCTGCTTGCTTTCCTTAAAAATGCAATAAATATCTCCTCTGTTAAACAGAGCAGCTGTAATGTTTTGTTCTTTGAGAAACAAAGTGTTTTTAGCTCATTACAACTTTTTGCCCAATGCAGCTAAGCATACAAGTTGTCTTGCATGTTTTAATGTGCCAGTTAGTTTTTTTTTAGTATTTTTTGCAGGTATTTAAATCAAAGAACCATGGTTGTGCTTTTGATTTCTTTGTCTTAAAATATGGTGATGACATATAAAAAGTGCATGTCTACAATAAAAAAAAAATTAAATTACAGACCTTAAAAACTCCATACAAGAAAATGCATACATGGAGAATAAAGAAGTTAAAAGAAGGTCTAACCTCGGTCTTATAGTTTTGGAGTTTCTATGTATGCTCTCCTGGAGTTTTTGTGTATTGCGCTCACGTGCACTCACCACATCAGCTTGTAAAGTTAAGGGATAACACATGACAGGGTGTGCTTTGCGTTGCATTAACCCACTGCCATAGTTGGGTTGGAGGCAAGAAACGAAGCAACACAACACACCAGCCCTGGAGTGTTATCCTGCTTTTATAAAAAAAAGGATACTAATATATAATAAAAACTATTTTATTATATTCCTTCAGCTTTGGAGACAAAATAGTCCTTGAAACAAGGTTATATTTGTTGTAAACATTAATTGGTTTTCAAAGTTTCCATTTATTGTAATTAAAATGAACGATGCCCTCCGTACTGGTCTCAATTGCTCTGTAAACAGAGCTGACATAATCTGCAATGTTACCCTTGAGTGACCAAGCATTAGAAAATCTATTTTTGTTGATAATGAAAAGGTACAGAAAAGGAGGCAAAGACAAAGTTCACTGTCCACACATTACTATCGCTGACCTGGAGAAGTTAATACAAAAGTACATGATTGCCATTTTTAAATGCTTGGTCACTAACAGGCTATCATTGCAGTTTATGTCAACACTGTTTACGGAGCAATTGAGACCAGCACTGAGGCTAAAAAAATTGAGTACTCTCGGCCAGCCAAATTTCATACTGAAGCATGGAATTATTGTAACATTAAGACAAACCTGTTTTTAGGTCGATTTATCTTTTCTTTATGTTTCATCCAATCAACAAAAACACCAGCTGCCCAAGAATTTTTATTTTCTTTGATTTAATTAAGTTGTTGACTTGTTAAATCTTAGTGTGTCTTGCTTATTTTTCTAGCTACTTACCCACTCTCATGCCTCTGATGTAATCAAATATTACAAAAGGAATGTCACTCTTTTTTTTTTTTTTTTTTTTACAAAATGTCTTTAAAAGAACTCTCACAACAATGTGTATATTGATTGAGTGTTTAATGTGTTGTGTTTTGTTAATTTATTAATTGAGTTGTGGCTTCGACAAAAATAAGTTCCACCGTTCATTGTACAGTACTATAGAAGTGCACGGTAAGAAATCCTCAACAGCCAATCGGCATGCAGCATCCAAACTTTCTGTTTTATAAATAAAGATTATAGCTGACGATTCATAGCTTCGACTGTGTTGGTACCTCATGGGTGTATTGTATAGTAACTTCAGAATTCACAGAAATCAATTTCTGCTGTAATTATCAATTTAAAAATAAGTCTAGTTTTTCTCCCCCCTCTTGGTAAATTCATCTTAATGAAAAGTAAACTAGAACCATTCTTTAAAATAACTTTGCTCACAGAAACTGTCACACCCATGGCATTAAAACAAAGAAAATTGAGTCTAAAGTTATTCTTAGTATTATAGTGACTTTTTTTTTTTTTTTTACATGCTTATTTTTCAGTCAGCTGTACTGTTTATTGTGTCTCCAGCGACATCCCCCAAAAAATAAAAATAAAATAGTGGTCAGCGAACAAAGTTTGAGATTTCTATTTTCAAAATAGAATTCCCCTTTGAAGGCCTAAGTCTGGAGATCATCCTCGTCATTTCCATGTTTGGATGCAGTTCTTGTTTGAAATGGAGCAACATCTGCAGATATCTGACTGACAAACATTTCTTTGGAACTCAGCATTGCCAGCCACAGCAGGTGCAGTGGGCTCTTCATGCCCCTTTTCAAAAGACATTGAAGTTTGATTGAAAAATTAATCAAGGGGGTGGGGGCAAGCGAGAGCGAGGGCCCTGGTGAACGAAGCAGGAGAAATGTCAGTTGTCCAGTGTTGGAATGCCACAGGTAATTGGGCTGGACTGGTGGGAACTGTGGCAATAGTGTGTCTCACGTTACACTGCAGCTGCTGCTGAGCTTAATTAATCTGACCCTCAGAAAACACACAGAAGGCAATGGTAATAGATAGGCTATGTGTATGTTGCAGACTTCTAACAACACGTTTTTAAAACTTTGATTTCCATTTTAAATAAAATTTTATGGGTGGAAAAAATGTGTCTAGTAAATATTAGGGATTTCTAGCAGTGGCATCTGAAACTTCAAGAAAAAGAAACACAACCTGTGTGGCATGCAGTCTTGCTTTTTATCTTTCCTGTTGGTCTAATTGTTAAGAAAAAAGGCATTACAACCTGGATTCAATTTTTTTTTTTTTTTTTTTTGTAATCGGTTACAGCCGTCTTGTATTATATATATTTTTTTTCTGTTGGGTACTAAACTGTTTGCTTTGGAGAGTGCAACACTAGTTCAGGTTTCACTTTGTGGTTCTTATGGGGCAAAAAAAAATCTCCCAGCAGCTGAACTGACAGTAGGTACCAGCTGGGAGAATCAAAATCAGAATATTCAGTGTGTCATCTATATAGAAATGCAATTAGAATACATTACTTCACAGTGGCTATTGTGTTCATCAAGGTCGAATTGCACATAAAGGCAGAACACAAGTGCAGTGTTTCTGCAGAGCGACTATTGGTTGCACATGCGAGGCTGCATAATGACATAGTGCCGTGGGATGTGAACAGTATTTTTCACATTTTGAACCGTACATGTAGTACTGTTGACAGGAACATGGAAGACCTTTTCTTTTTCGTTGAGTGCCATTTACCTAACATTTTTGGCTGATTTATGAGCACAAAAGGAAGTATAAAACTACCATATGTTAACTCCCACAAAGACTAACAAGTACAAAATATGTATTTTGCTTGATTTGTTGGTTCTGAGGTTTTTTGTTAATAGAAATATCAAGCTGTTCCTGTTGAAGCCCTTTGGATTTCCTGAAAAAATACTTAATAGTCAATTGCATTGAATTTACTATGAAACAGTGTTGTCTAATAGAAATCGTTGGACTAGCTGCAGGTGTGGTTACAGTGACACCGTTTTTAGCCACCTGCACTAATTTAGTAGAAAACCCCTTACGTACACTTGCACAATACAGGTAAATGTACTTCCAACACTCTTTTAAAAAAAATAATAAAATAAATAATAATTAAACATACACCACCACTTAGTGTGAAACTTTGCAGTCTTTCTCTTTCATCAGAGTTTTCCAGGATCTTAGACACTAACATTGTTTCTTATGTTCCTCAATAATGCATAAAGCAGAACAAGGAGACTTCTCTAAGTAAAAGGGCTTTACAGTTTAACAGCTGCATAGGACAATGGCCCAAGTCAGCTCTGAAACGGTTTCTTGGTAATAAGCAGGGTTTTCAAAATAAGCTGACAATCCACCACCTAATTATATATAAAAAAAATATGATTATTTTTGGGTATTATCGTGTACATTTTTGTAGGCAGTCTGTAGTACATAATAGCTATACATATCAGGGTTAGAAACTAACACAATTGTGGTACTAGTCCTCAGGACTTCTATGTTTAACTAGTCCTAAGGATTAGTACATTTTGAAACTGGTTGGTTCTGATGTAAAGTTCCTGAGTCGGAATCAACAGCTGTTGGGGTCCCTAACATATTAGGCTTACATTTTATTTTCCTAAAAAATAAACTCACACACACACACACATTGTTATTATTTATTATTTAAAAAAAGATACAGTAAACATTAGTGCTCATTCCTAGATACATTGATTAGGTTTCTGTATCCGCCTTCCCCGTCTTCCAAACCCCAACAAAGTCTGGACACCGTTGGCAGCATACTTCGCATAGCATCTTACTGCCTCAGTAATGGAACTGTCTTTAGAACCGTCGGAGATATCCAACAAATATTTAGCAGTTGACATTCTGGTTAACTTGGCTGGACGCTGGGTCCTCGCAATAGCATGTATACACTCCTGTGCCTGTTTAAAATTTCGTCGTCCTTTCGTCTCATCCAAACCACACATCCATACAAAATCAGAATACGGTCATTCATGTTTTGCAAAGGCGTGGGCTGCTCTAAAAAGCATGTTTAGCTTTAAAATCAAAAGGGTTTATAGTGTGTAGTAATTATTACACTTTTGATGTGCCTTGTTTGGCAGTCTTGCCTATGTTAATTCATGTTAATTTATTGATTTCCACAGCGCTGCAATAATTGCAGTTTCTCAAACATTCTCAAAGCAAGCAGAGTTGTGAGAAAGATTTAAAAAAAACAAAAAAAAAAAACCTCAAGACCTTTGAATATTTGCCTATATGTGCTAATGAAAATATCTAAAATATGTGACCATGTGCTTGCTGTGGTGTATTTAATATAAAAAATAGCAGAACAAACATGGTGCAATTTAAACTTGTTTTTACTGAAACATAAACGGTAAGATGTAGTCATAATAGCTGTCTGTGTTACATGCTGTCAGATCAGGACTTGACTAACATGGAGCATCGGAGCTGCAGCATGCTGTTTCCCATACTACAACTACACAATTAAAGGTGCGTCACCAATTCCTTGTATTGCAGGGGCCTTGGTGCTTCAAAAGTCAATTTTCTTCTTGTTGATCTTGCTGTGAGTAGTGCTGAAATAAAGCTCCTTCATTTTATTAATGGAGTACTTTTGTCACACACTACAAGCAGACCACTACTAGTGTAGTACATGCTTTTTTCAAAAAATGTCCCACTGCGAGGGGGAGAACCCCTTGGCGCTATGTGCCACGATGAGATCAGTGCCTCCTACTACCTTGTATGTGCCACATACCTTAAAAACTAATTGAAAACCCTCAATGGACATCTATTGGGTGGTCTAAAAATGCAATAATATATTCCACTGAGCAGATAAGAATAAATAATTAGATCAGCTTTTAACATTTCATACATCCCAAATAGTTCAGGCATTGTTTAACATACATGTGACAGTTTTCGCTATAGCACTTGGCTTGAATTGGTACTTTTTTATTTTGTTTCAGCTCGATCGCCATGTAGTAGGACAAATTAGGTATTCTGACAACTTTCTGTGAATGTTTCTAAAATATGACAACACAAACTGTGATAATGAGCTGAATTGTCACATGCTGTGTGTGTATCCATGCACTGGTAAGTTTAATTGTGCTTTGTTAGGCTGCTGACATGTTGATTCAGGTTTAAAGCCAGTCTTGGTCACATTCATAATGAGTGGCATATAGTATATAATGTTATTTTTATTTTTTATAATTAGTGTTAAAATCCAAATTACAGATTTTGGCAGTAATTAAGATTTGTTTCAGTGCTGATCTTAATGAGGATTAAAATGTAACATTTAACAGAAAATATACTTCCCACATTGTCTAATTTTAAATCTATTACACAACTGAATATCTGTTATTAAGTTGGTGTTTTACAATACGTGTAGTGTTTTTTTTTTTTTTTTTTTTTTTTTTTTTTTTTTGTATTTGCTAATATCCAGTTTTATCATTAAACACAAGCAGTGACCTGGGCTTAGTGTATTTGAATAAATCTGGTAATCCCAGAGGCTTAAAGCGTCTCCACTGAAAGTGAAAACCACATTTGAATCTCAATTGGCATAGCATTTAGCACCAGCAAACTAGGAGTGCTTAAGCAAACAACAACGACTATTTAAAGAATATATGAGGCTCGAGTCCAACAAGTCTGAAATCTATCTCTGTCTGTTTATCTCAGACTTGTAGAACTTGTCACATTTTTCGTGACTCAAACTCTAGTCACGGCTGCAAAAGACTCGGACTCGGTCTTGGACTGGAACATTCGGGTTATCCAATCACTTGTTAGCCCTGTTGTCTTTACAGCCTTTGAATCATAGTAAGATAAGAAATTGGAGGGGAGTTGTAGCATAACCCCCCACACAAATCCAACTGCAACCATCGCAGACTATTATTTATTTATTTATTGCATTTTTTTTCATAAGGAATAAATAATGTCAGCATGGTACACAACCAAGTAATTACTTTTAACAAGCCTTTCTCTACTACTTTAAACCATGTTCTCAGTTTAAGCACTGTAGAAATACATGTCTAAAACTGCATTCTTAAAAAATATGTAATTTTGATTTTGGTGAGCTCCCTGAATCTCCTAGAGTATAATTTATTTGTTTGCACTCAAACTTTTGAGTTTACTGAATACAAAAATGAATGAAATAAGAATAATCATAAGTTATATATACTAGGGTATATATACTTTCAGACCTCCTTCATTCATATCAGAAAGTCGCTGTGTGAATTTAAATATTCTGTGCTTTGCTTCTAATCTCCACTCATTCACACATGCCATCACTGTTTGCAAGCAACGTCAGTGAATTCACCTAGCAAATTCAGTGTGAAGGTAGGCACTGAAGTCTCAAATCAAAAATTGCCTACTGTCAAATAAGCAGATTTATCAGACTGATATGACAGAAGGACTGATTGATAGCAAATAAAAAGACTAGAATAAATTGAAAAATTTATTATGGATGCAGGAAAAAACACATTAACAATAAGCTGTGTCGTGTCAATGTAGAAATCTCTGTGTGAACTTAATTTTTTATTTCATTATGATCCTGCACAACGGGAGAATACATAAATATAATATGTTTTTGTGTAAGAGAAAGATAAAAAAATACATTACCTGAAATCAAATGAACTGAAGCACAATCTTGTAAATGCATCATTGTATTACAGACTTAAAGTGCAAATGCAATGAAAGTGAAACGTAATGTTTCTGTTTTGCAAAACAAATAACAAAATTTTTAGTTATTTTTTTTTTTAGTTCCAGCAGCGTCTAAATCAGATTGGCAGATTTTACCCAAATGGAAGTCAAAGTAGGTGCTATAGACAGAGGTGAAAGTATCTTTAATTTCTTACCAGTGTAGAGTTATTGTCGGGTATGTGTTAAAAAGTGGTACTCCACGCATGCCTAAACGTCTTCCGCTAAGAAAGCAGGGAAGTGCCCATTCAAATCTGGTACATTATGCTGTTTTTAATTGAATGTTATATTTTCCAATCGTTTACATTTTTAAAAAAAATGTAATTTATCATATTCCATCCTTTAAGGAAATAGTATATGAATATTTGATTTGTTTTTCACTTCTGCAACTTTGCGATGGACTTATCGCTAATTGTTTTTTAACTCTGATGACTCTGACCCTGATGACTCAGACTCGACCACAAGTCTTTTAGATGTAAGCAGTAAGGCACGACCAGGAGTGTGATATACTAATATCATCATGCCCCAGACGCATTGCAAGTCACAAGTCGAAGCAGAGTGGCTTCAACCACCCAGAGCATGGTGATATTAGATTATATCACACAACCTGAAGTGCCTTTTTGCTGTGTTAACTAAAATGGGTTAATGAACTAAATTGAAAAAGAGAAGTACAAAGTTTAATCAACAAAAAGTCATTTTTATTATGGAATACCTGGTGACTTATCAAAAAGACTTTGCAGTTTATGGCTGGACAAGGTGGAGAACTACTGGGCTCATGTTAAGAAACAATTTAAAATCATGCAGGGCACAGGAAAAGGAGATGATACCTTTGTACTTGGACACATTTACATAGAGAGAAAGGTACGGCAGGAATTGCAGAGGTGCATTTTTATAAATCTTCTTTATCGGTCCACACAACTGCGCAGGGGGGTGGAACCAGTTGCAGCAGGCAGGCAGACCTACCAGAGGAGAAGAACGGACAGAGCAGGGGCAGCAGCAGCAAAACATCCATTTGACCACCAAAGGCTCTTTTAAGAGCAACCCAAATATTTTTGCAAAATCTCAAAGTTTAAGCTTTTTTAAAGCTTTTTGTTTTCAAAATGGGATCGGCTAACGCTGTAGTTTACTGAGAAGGAGCAGAACGCGATCAATGAATAACACATGTATTTATTCAATTAAAACATGATGAATAAGGCCCATAGTTTTAATATGAAAAAAGTCAGTGGTAAGGGTAATGTTCAGTAAGTGGGTTTTGGTAGTTGTGGTTTCCTGAGATTAAAAGAATCTGTGTTACATGGTTTGTAAAAGTCAGTTCTGTAAATGCCTAATGTGCACTGAGCAAACCAGTTGTGGTTTAAAGATAAGTGTAGCTCTCATTTAGTGGCTGTGTACATGTATAAACATAGCTATTTTGGTTTTATGAAGTATGTGTGAACATGTGGATTACAGGTTGAAAAACATATGGTACAATACTAGTACAGTAGCTTGTTCTAAATACATGGACATTTCTTGAATGTTGTCATATAGCATATACTATAATATGGCATGCTCCAGGACTGCACACGAAAGCTGAAAAGAGGTGTATGGTCTGCTGACTTCATTAGAATATAGCCCAATGCGTTTTGATTTCCAATAGGTCTCATGTGTACATGCAAGCAACTTAATAAATAATGCTAGCAACAAGAAAGCTCTGGGGGCTACAGCAAATTTAAGATACGCGATACATTTTTGTTTGTTTTTGCAAGACCTGAAATCCAATAAGCTAAGTACCCCTTATGTCTGTTGCTTGCGTTGCAATGGCCAAAACCATCCAGTGCTGCCAGTTCAATTTATCAGTAAACAAGTGAAAGATAATGTAGTTTTAACTACCGTGAGTGATTCATGATTCATACAGCTTTTCCGTACAGTTTATGGAAGATGTTTCCCAGTTGAACTGAGTGAACCATTTGATTTTAATTTATGTATGTATAAAATGGTAATTTCCTGGATTTTATAGAGATTCTAAGATAATGGAAAATACAATCTCAAATAGCATTTTTCCTTACTGCAGTTGCAATGGCTTTTTATTTGGCTGAGCGTTGACTTCAGAGTCTCTTGGCTTGTGTCAGCGACTGCACAAAAAACCAAAAACATCTATAGTATAGTAAGACCTTAGTTTTAATCTATATAAAACTGCCTCCCTTTTAATATAAAAAAAAGCTCCTGACACAGTACAACCTACAGTAATAAAAAAGGCATCAGACCTGGTGCTGATGGGGGGGAAAATGCCAATACAGAAGCCAGAGAACTACTTTCACTCGATAAAGCTCTGCAGAATTGTGTTTGTAAAATCAGACAGCAGTGAGGATCACAAAACAAAACTGCACACTCCTGATTAATTTATTGTTACTTGGGGGGGGGGGGGCGACGGGCGACTTTTTTTTATTTTTTTTGGAAAATGTTCTGTTTGTATGTACAGTATATATATTTTTGGGGGGCTATACATCACTCGGCTGCTCTTGGTGTCTTTTATCAATGAAGAGTAGAAAAGACTCCAACACACTATCTTGCAAATAAATTACCATGCAACTGTAACCACGTGCAAGGTAACAATTATTTTTGCCTTGCAATGTACAATTACTGTATGTTTTCCATACTTGGTGACTACTGTTAAGTAGGGTACAATAGCAAATTTTAAGTAATGTTTAATGAGTTACTCAAATGTTGTTCTGCAGGTAGTGTTTTTATAAAGGCAGTGTATGTGCTCAAGCTAAACAAATCCGGTGCTGATATAAATGCAGGTAGGTTAAAGGTGTATTTGTGTGTATTATATATAAATATAATTAGTGCTGGGACAAATATCTGACTATTTCAACAAATATTTTTTGACACGTATTTGGATACAAAAATCAGATGTTCGTATTTGCTACAAATGACAAATACTTTGCACATATTTACCGTCTCACCGGAATTTGCACAACGGTTTTAAAAAAAAAAAAAAGGCAAATGAAAAAAAGCAGACACACTATACACTAAAAAATATATAAATATATATATATATATATATATATATATATATATATATATATATATATATATATATATATATATATATATAAATAAACACAGGATCAATACAGCAGCTCTTGAGCCTCTATTTAAACTTTAGAGTTTAAATTTCAGTTTCAATTTTAATTTGCTTGTTCAGCTACAAAAAGGCACAAGTAAACCTCAAGTTATTACTTTATGAAAACCGCGGCGCTGGCCACTGTTTACTGTGAAGGAACGACAATGGCAAGGAATGAGAAGAAATGAAGTAAAAAGGCGGTGTCAACTTTATGTACTTTTTATTTCGATAATAAACAAAATAACATTTAACTTGAACTGCAATTTGGCATCCTTTTGTTTTGGAGTTTATTCACTGGAGTAAAGTAAGTCCCATACAACTTATTCTTTACTCCTGGGTTGTTTTTCTATTACATATTGTAAGGTATTGCTGTAAAATAAAGATACACACACAGGGGCCACTGTCACGCCCTCTTCCCCTGCAGCTATACTGTCTCTTGTGTTCAGAGCAATATAATGGCTTTTATCAGTTTTTGGTTAACAAACGGAAATTTCAGTTATGAGTGAATATCCGAACATAAAAATCCAGTGTTTGTCCCAGCACACACACACACACACATACACATATATATATATATATATATATATATATATATATATATATATATTATGTGTGTGTTTTTTTTATGTTCGGCTATTCACTCATAATTGAAATTTTTGTGAGTCTTATCGAAACCAGCTTTCCAATTATATTCTTGGGGCCACATGATATCTTCCTGAAACTTCAAAGATTAGAACATATTAGTCAAAAAATTACTTCACCAAGCAGTGAGTGAACAGCAAAGTAGAATAGCAAAGTAGAGAAAAATAAAGAAATACATGAAAGAGCCTTCATCTTAATTAATGACAATTCAGAGATTTTTTTTTCCTTTTTGAGATGTAAAGTTTATGTTCATTGACTTTTAATAAGCGCACATATTTGTTGCAGACACTTTTGATAAAATAAGTAATGCAAAGAATTTGAGTTGAATATTATAAATTGTACCAACATATATATCTATATCTATCTCTATTTTTTTTATATAACTCCTTTCATAGTGGACCACCATCACTAAGCTCTTTACAGAGGTAGGCTGTGAACTGTGCAGAGTCACTTACAGTAGGACAGTGATTTAACATCCCATCTGCAGGATGTAGCACAAGGAGGTTAAGTGACTTGCTCAGGGACACACAGTGGTTCAGTCAGTGGCAGAGGTGGGATTTGAACTGGTGACCACCTAGTTACAAGCCCTGGACTTTAACCACTTGACCACACTGTCTCCTATATTGAATCTACTAGCCACACACTGTTTTTGTTGAACTCCATATTGTAAATACAATATGAAGAGTTCTTGGTTTCCAGGTTTATTATATAAATCATGCTGTTAACTGGCTCACTGGTGTGTCTTATTGATATGCTCAATACAACAATTTCTCAGTTTAAGACTGATGCTTTATTAACTTCAGTATTAGCATGCCATACTGTAAAGGCATGAATGCACACACTTGCCAGTTTTGCGAACACCACCATGTGCAGTCTTCATCCTGAAAGACGTTCTAAATATTCCTTTTAATGCCTAACCTGCAGTTTACATCATTCTTCAAGAATTCTTTCTTTTTTGTAACTGTTGTCCGGTATAACGTGGTGTCCTTTCATATCTTTTTTTTCATGAACCTTCTAATAACATACTCCCGAGTCATGCATTTGACACACACACACCCCCCCTGCTAATAAGATATACCGCTACAAGAGATTACAACAGAAGAGTACAAGACACCTGTCCTTATCAGTAACTTTGTCTTTACATTGAGAACTTGCAAAATTCAAACAGAAGAAAAAAGAAAATGCACAAAGCATAGAAACATATAAAATAGAAAAACATTCTAAAAACATCTTCTCCTCTAACCATGATACAACTGCAATTTTAAAGTCTGCTCAGAAGGATACTTACCTGCTGTCTTGGTTATAGGCAGTTACCCTTATATGGTTTTCAAATGAAGGATTCTACAGTGCAAACTTGTGTTAGTGAAGGTGATGTTTTTCATTTAATTGGACTAATAAGAGTTAAGAAAATATTGTAATACTGAAAAGCTGTTTTATATTTATTGTATGCAACATGTGTTGATTAAATGGATAGAGTTGACACTGGAAATTAAGCGCAGAAGCGTTGGGGTGTTTTTTTTTTTTTTTTTTTTTTTCTGTTCGGATAGTTTTTGCATTTTGTTCTGTGTAAAATCAGGTAGTTACTGTATCTCCTAAACAATTAAGTCATGGGGACACTAGCCTACGTGTTGCTGAAAAAATGTAGAAAGGGATACTTACTTTGTAGAAAGTAATATGCAAGCTACAAGATTCGGGCAACTTTGTTGCAGGCAACTGTATCAAATGCTTGTTGAAGCAACATTACGGTGTATAATAAATTAGCCAATGAAAGTGATGCAAAAAGTCATGCGAGTAGCTGCTTTGCTCGTGAAAAACAATTGGTGGAGAAAATGAATGCAGAGCCGGTGTGAGGGAGGTTGTATAGGCAGGTAAATAAGTGTTAATTGGTCCATTCCTGGTAGTTAATGTACGAGATGTAGTGAAGCAGCATAGTCAACAAAATTATTATTATATTCCTGAGGGGGACGGGGACGATTTGCTATTATGAACTGTTTTAAACATAATGTGTTGGCATTTATAGTCTAATATTAGATATTACACAAAAAAGCTGGTTTGGTAGCTTAAGAGTAATGGATAAAGTGAGTCCTACTTTTTGTTTTAAAGCCATTTGAACATTGCAGTTCAGCAGACACAAGCTGCAAATAGTGTAACAGTTACCATTATGATTTGTAGAAGAACAAATCTTCACCTGGCATAATTAGGTATCCTCTTCAAAATACTATACTGTAAAACTTCAATTTAACGCCTCTGCGATTTATTTACAATATTTGCCAGCAGACCCGGTGTGTATTGGAGACAGGCGTTTATATTAGATCACTAGCTTCAAATGCTTCATGTGGTCATTGAGAAGCCGCTAACACACAATCTTGTAGCAACATCGTAACTCAGCGTTCCAGCAACATTGCTAAAAGGTTGTGTGTCAGTGGGAACTAAGTAGCAGTTTTATTTTAGAACAAAATTACAGTGTAGTGTGCACCCTCAAATACAAAGCAAAAGTAGTATTAGTCTTTTTATATGCACTGGGTAATAAGGATACGATATGCAAAACATTGGAAAATGAACAAGCAGAAGTACAAATTTGTATTTAAAAATGGAGTTAGATCTACCGTTGTTGTTAACAGTTCAATCCACTAAAAGACAACCCTGTAGATATCAGAACAGGTGTGTAAGCTACTCTTACAGCATAATAATAATGATAATGGTAATACCCTCCAAAATGTTTTTAAAAATGAACAATACAAGCAATAACTATCATTATGAAAAAAATGTTTAATCTCAAAGTTGTACACAACTGTTAAAATACACCAAGAGGTTTGTATCTGGCCTACTTTCAGCATGCTTAAAATTATCAAACCATTTAACGTAATAACTGCATTAAACAAATAGACATTACATGTAGGCCCACCTTGAATTATGTTTTCTATTAATTATTAATCCTGAGAGCACCTTTCATCGCTCAGTTCTTATTAGCAGTTCATTACTCTCAAGCTCCTCCTCATCTTCAGCCTCAATGGGCAATGACCGAAGCTCTGCGTTTATTTACAGTATTTGCCAGCAGACCCAGGGCGTGCTGGAGACACAGGTAATTATTTCAAGTTTTACAGTAATAAAAAAAGCTTAACAATAATCACATTTCAACTTCTCTCTATTTTACAATTAGCTTTATTTATACAAATGAAACAGAAAAACATACGAACAAAACATTCGCCAAAAATAACACATTCAGAACAATTGTGAGGGCAGTGGTAAATATTACTAATACAATCCTATATATGCATACTTAAGAAATACAGTTTTAGTGTATTGAAAAAAAATGCTGGTAATTTAGGTGGACACCAATAAACTTAGATAGGAAATATCTATGTATTGTCTTCTCTGTTGTCCATCAATGTTTTATTTACAATTTCTACATACTGTGGAATTGTGTCCCCTGAAATTTGAAGCAACAATGCGGAAGAAAACAGATTTCATTCTACATTTTCTAGCAATATGTAGACTAGTGTCCCCTGGACTTTAGATATACTGCCTGAATACCAGAGAAGCTGTTTTAATGAAGCAGAAATAGTATATTTCTAGGAGGCTCTCCAATTAGCTGTGTTCTCCATATTTGTTGTAAGTGTCTGTAACATGCAGCCAATTGCCCTTGGGAACATTTGGCAAGGAGACAGAATAATGACCTAACTTGTTTTTGCTGGCCTACTTCAGCTGGAAAAATAGCCTCCTTTCTAACACACTTATTTAGCTCTTTGCAGAAAGAATTATGAATAAGATAATGCAGTTTATGAAGCAGGGCTAAATACTGCTGAATTGAGACGTTGACTGTAAATTGTGTTTAGTGTGAAGTGAATCTGACACTTATTGTGTAGAAAGTGGTAATTAAAATATTTAAGTTGTTTTGAAAGCCCCACTGTATTCTGTGTTCAAAATGATGCAGCAAGTTTCTTTTTATCCCAGCGGTGGTGATTTATAATGCCTGTGAGAATTTCACACTTGGATCATATATCCGAAGAACTTCATATCCAATTGTAATGAAATACCAAAGTACTTGTATGTAGGCCTACAGGTCATGGTATTCTACTGTATTTTTTTATTCTCCGATAGCAAACATGTTGTGTTTACAGCAGTGGTGGTGGGCATACTGACGGTACCATTGCTGTATGAATCAGATTGTGTGAATTAATTGTGGCAGTTCAGTGTTCACCTTGGTACGGGCTGTAGATAGTTGTGTAGACCGGTTATCAAGTCTGTAGTGATTACTATAACTTTGATTAGTATTATTAAGAGACATTTAGCTTTTTAAGTGTGCAGTATCAGTGCAGAAAACAATTGAAAGTCATCCTTTGTAATCTTCTACTTTTCTACCTACTGTATTGTGATATATTTAGTTTTTTAAGAAACATGTTGTTTCCAGATGAGATTTGGCTTCATACTTGGTACACATTTTTTGATTCTCTTGGTCAAGTTCCGTGTTTTGTCAGATTATTTGAATACCAGTTTAACATATAATCTGTCCTGGTCAATAAGCAATTTTATTTTGTCTGATTTTGATATAAAATAAGTTTGATTTTACAACATTATTTTACCTTTGCTTGTTTCCATAGAAACACATCATCTCTGGAGTTAATTGTGAGATTGTAGTCCTGGGTAAGATTTAAATTCTAATTAAACGCAACAAAAACAATACATCTCCCAGCCTACACTGTTGTAGATCATTCAGTTAGTGTGATCTCTTAAAGTAGAACAGTTATTAAAGAAAATTAGTGGCATTTACTAGTTTTGCAACCATGTTTTATGTCCATTTACGGCCTGAATTACGGCAGTAAACATGCCAGCGCACTGGGTGAAAGGAAAATTTGCTTTAACTGCTTTTGAAATCATTCCATGTGGCTGTTGATTGGAATTTTTTTTAAAGGCTTGGTTCGTTTTTTAAAATAAATAAATACGTTGAAGGGAGATTCTGAATATAGTTAGTCTCAGCCAAGTTTCATTAGTTTTACTAGAGAGCTAGAGTACACAGAAATTACTAAACAATTACATTATACATCAACTTGCTACTGGTTAAAAATTATGCATAGTACCAAATTTATAATCTATCTATCTAGATATAGATAGATAGATATCTTTATCATATTACTTCAAACTTACGACACCCTCGAATTAACCTCTCATTCAGTATCAGCTTTTTAATAGATACCGCTCTCAATAAAGAAATGCAATGATATTTTTTTCTACCCCTGCTCAAAAAATAAAGAAACGTGCAACTCTGGCTATGTACATGTGACACCCCCGGTGAGACTGCAGCTTCATTCCAGCATGTAATACAAGCTAATGTACAGTAAGCAAGTTGTATTTTATAGTATAGTCCCAAGAGACAACCCACGATGAACTACGAACTGTGATTGTCTGTTTATGTCGTCGTCAGCCTGGATGGTGAAAACTTTAACTTTGAAAACTGGCTGAAGATGTCTTCTTGTTTAGTTGTTTTTTATTCAATTGGAATTTCTCAGTCCCATACAATTATATTTAAAAAAAAAAAAAAAAAAAAATCTTGCTTACTATCGATGAGAAGATTTAGTTTGTAAATTCCAAAAACACACGAGTATAGTGCTGCAGATCGGAGCCTCTACTGCGCCGCTTCTAAAATGCCTTAGATCATGTAATAAAATTTTGCAGCATTTGTAAACATAGTATTATTAATAAAGGCCGCCCTCGTCTAATCGCCACAGTAATTTTGATCAATTTAAAATAAACGCTGTGGCACCAAATTGAAGTAATACGGTATATACTTATTTTTATTATTATTATTTTTCATCTAATCTAATGTGAATTTGAGAGCCCATGAAAAGTAGGTAATGTTAAAAGTCTGTGTGCGGCATTCCCAACACAGAACTAAAAATCAATGTTGACAATATTACTGCAGCTCTTGATGTTTATGCTCATTTAGATGTTCATTCCAGCCATTTGTATTTATCTAGCCTCAGGCTTTTTGGCAAATGAACAACAAGCTGACCTAGGTATGTTAAATGATGTGGTAAGTTGTTGTAGAGCCCCAAGGTTTAACTTATCAACTGCACAAGCTGCCTTTGAGAGCAGATGTTATAATTGATTATACAACAAGTTTAAATTGCTGCCTTATACTAGGAATTATTGAACTTATTACTGTATGATTATCTTGTTCAGTATACAAATGTGCCTTTAAACTGGTTATAGGCTTTTTGGCATTGTGTTCCTTGATTATTTTACTACTTACTCCATATTACATAAAACTAAAGAAAATATCACAACAGTGTTTAGCTGTCACTTCAGAAGTGTGGGAAAAGCTGTGAGGTCTTTCTTACAAAAAAATTGGGCTACTTATGGGTAGAGACGTTAAATGAATTGTGAAAAAAGCATTTAGCTTAAGAATACCAAATGAATGGAACAATAATGTGATTGTCATCCTACAGTAAGTGTTTGGTGTTTACAGTAGATTAACCAACTACAGTGTATAGACTTGACTGAGGGATGGGTTGGCCAGCTAAGACTTAACAGGATTTTCTCTTTAGAAAGAAAATATATTCAAAATTTAAGTACAACACCAATGACCCATTAACAAACTCATGTTTGTTAATGGGTTTAACAGATGTATGTTTCTAGAGATCTGTCTTTCTGAATAATATTAAAGTCACGGTTTATTGTTTAATTATGCTGCAGACAAATGTATGTAGAACTTGTTAGGCAGATGTTTAGACAACATTATTATAAGTTAGCTGTCCGCACAAAGTGATTTTTTTTTTTTTGTTTTGGTTTTAAAAGCATTTGCTGCCCATGGAAATGAATGTGTTTTATTGATTAAAAAATATTTTTCAATTTTATTGTAATACAATGTAGTTTGTTTATGCACTGCTGGGTAATGCAATGTCTGAATAATAATAATAATAATAATAATAATAATAATAATAATAATAATAATAATAATAATAATAGAAGGGACAGTTTTTCACAAAATAAAACAGGATTAACAGTGTGCTTCCCTCATGGTACAGCTTTGCTGGTATCGACCTTAGTCAAGGCTTACTGTTCTGTTTGAAATTTACTTTTTTAATGTCCATCCATCAGGAAAATTTGCAAACCTTGTAACATGAGTTTTGTAGAGGTTTAAATGCAGTGTTGAAGACATTTAATTGTTGAGAGGCTCCAGTGAGTTTATTTTGAATAAATGAAGCAGCGCAGCAGCGGGAAATTACATTGCAAAATGTTCATAGTCTGCAAGTTTTAATGGATAAACTCATTTAGATTCACATCAGCTTGTAGGGGCCACAGGAAAACCAACTGTTGATGATAATGAAGATAGCCTGGCGCAAAAACAGAGCCAAAGGTGAAAAAATTGTCTGAAGAAAAATAAAACTTGTAGTCAGAGCTTATCTGGGCTCAAGGGTTCACCTCCAAATAAGCAAGTGTTACAGCTATAGTAATTGAAATGGTTCAGTTGAGAAATGTGAGCTTTTGATAAGATAGTTAAAGAAAATTAACTGTGTCCATTGTGAACTATAGTAGAAACATTTATACTTCTATTTTTAGTTGCTTTGGTAGGAGTCAAAATAAAAGCATACCTCATTAAGAGAAATATAATAATAACTTAGAACAACAACAACAACATAGAACAACCACATTTAACATATGACTTGTAACAGAAGACTAGCTCATCTGTCATTCCTGAATGCTTTCTCTGGGGAGAAAACAATTTGAAAACATGCTCTGCTTTCATTGCTGGGTCACTTCAGCTTTGCAATTCACATTATTCCCGAAGGGAGGACATTTATATCTTGTCTACTTGCTCTTGCATCAACAGCAAAAAATGTGCACTCCTACATTTAATATTTCAGAAGGTAGGAAAGATAGAAAAGTGGTGTGCTCTCATTCAGCACTGGAATGGCTTATCCATGTTATGATGATTTGATCTCAGCTCCGCACGACATGGCTTTGTTTACAGACACATCATCTCTTGGATTCGGAGGTCTTTTAAAGAATGAATGGTTTTCCAGTGTATGGCAATTGAAAAATGAAAATCTACCTTCACAGCTAAAATCCACAGCTCTTCTTGAGATTTACCCAATAGTTGCAGCAGCCCAGCTATGGAGTCATTTCTGGTCCAAGAAATCAATCTTATTTTATTGCGATTAATTTAGCTACAGTTCATATTATAAATAAGGCCATTCCAGTTCCTCTGTTATTGTGCAATTACTGCGGCAACAAGTATCGATTTCAGTATCCAACCATTTTCTAATACAAGCTCGCCATCTACCGGGCATATGTAATAATGCAGCTGATGTGCGCTCTAGTTTACAGATTTCCCAAATTTCACACATTGATTCCTACAGCTCTGCTATCCCCAGCGGCAGCTTCTTAGTTCAACCAGCTAATTTTCAACTCAATCCAACCATCAATAAGCTACTTAATTCAGCTCAAGATTACATGGCTTTAGCACTTGCTCCTTCTATCATATCGTCTTATTCTACAGATTGGGCTTGTTATGTAACCTTCTGCTCTCAAAATAGGATCAGTCCTACTTCTTTCAACCAGAATTGGATCATACAAAGGATTCTCTGCACCTGGCACCAGTTACAATTAAAACCTATTTGTCAGGAATTCAGCACCAATTTCATTTGATGTCTGTTTCTTCTCCAACCTTAGTATCAATCCCAGCCATTCGTCTCCTCTTGCGAGGAATTTAAGAGCTTGACGGCTGCTTCTACCACTCACTTGCCTATCTCTGTTGACATTCTTGGCAGCATGATTTCAGTTCTCCGACCAAAGCTGTTTTTCGCCAGTTGATGACCTAACAATGGAAGCATTGTCTTTCTGCATTTTTTGGTTTTTTTGAGATGCTCTGAATATACAATCCCTTCTATTTCCAGTTTTCCCACTCTGGGTATTCGCTGCAGCGATCCTACTCATATTCTGGATTCTCATTTTATTCTCTTTTCTATGCATTTCAAAAACTGATCAGCTTCGGCAAGGACAATGTATTCAACTTTCAAAAATGGACTCTCCTCTATGCCCATGTTCTTATATGCTGAAATACATTGCAGAACTTAAAACTAAATCTCCTTCCGATCCTCTATTCATCAATGCAAACGGGTCTCTTGTTTCAAGGCAGTGGTTTTCTTCTCAGTTCTCTGCTGTGGTTTCCAGAACAGGTTTTCCACCTCAATTCTACACTCTGCATTCATTCAGAATTGGGGCAGCCACTTCAGCAGCAGGGGCAAAGATTAACCAGAATCAAATCAATGCTGGACCTTATCAGCAGTCGAAGCTTCCATTCGTTCTTCACCAGCCGAAATAGCATCTGCCCATCAGTCCATTGCTAGTATATCTGGAGTGGGGGTGACCTTTCTGCCTGGGCCACTGTAGGTTTCCTCCTTTTAAAATAAAATAAAGGGTTTTTTTCCTTCCCACTGTGCAGAGGGTTTTTACATAGTCAGTAGGGTACAGTTACTAACCCCTGTGTCACGTTAAACTTTTTTTTGTTTTGCGTTAAATATTTTCTGTCTCTTTTCTATATGCATTGGCAATTCTCTTTTTCCAATAAATATCTTCAGCGGGGAGCTGGGGGTCCATCCTTTGGGGGGTTAGTGATTCCACTGTATCCAACCCTTTGTTAATTATCGCTTCATTTACCTCATAGAGGAGGGTTGTCCGTGATTTTAGGCTCTGATGCCTCTATTCATGTGAGGGCCATAACGACGGAACCCCTCCTGTTTGTCGGGTCTCCTCAAAGACGGTGACCCCTCTCCTGTTTGTCGGATCTTCTCAGCGATGGAACCCCCCTTCTATTATATTGGGCTTTTGAAGAGGTAGAACAACCCGCTCTATGTGTACTTCTAAACTTTGTTTTCTTTCCGGTTCGCGAGCCTCTTCGTATGTCGGGTAAATTCAAAGACAGTGCCCTTCTTTGTATGTTAGGTCACCTCAAAGACGGTGGCCCCCCTCCTGTGTGTCTCAGCGACAGAACCCCCCTACTGCATATGTTGGACCATTAAAGAGTTTGAACCTATTTTATGTGTTAATATTACTAACCAATGTTTTTCTTTCTGTTTCGCTATCTCTTCATTGCCAGGTTTTTCTCGATGACGGATCCCCTCTTATATGCACAGGGCCTTTTGAAGGACGGAGTCTCTTTTCATATTTTATTTGTTACTAACTTTATCTTCTAAAACACCACAGCAGGTGGCCTTTTTCCGCCCTCTGAATTGTACATCAACCTAACAACATTAAAAGATAGCACCAATAACAAGAAGTAAGCACTATATATTTAAACAGTTAAAATGTGTTGGATTTGTACTTAAACCAGTCCAATGCTAATGTCTTTCTGTGCATTTGCATTGGTGTTGGCAAGGCATAGTTTTTTCACTTGAAAAATGTGTTTGTAGATCAGAAGCATTTTACAAACTCAGCTCTGTCTTGCAGATCTCTAAACCCTGTATGCCATCAAGCCATTCATTTTGCTGTGGTTGCTAGGCAATCAATCAAAAATAAATAATATATGTATATGTATGTGTGTGTAATATATATATATATATATATATATATATATATATATATATATATATATATATATATATATATGCATATGCACACACACACACACGTGCATACACATACACAGGTACTGCACTACGGTAGTGTCGCAGGCTATTGTCATATCACTTTAAAATGTTAGATTAAAAAAAAAAAAAAAATATATATATTGTTTTTGTCATAGTGTTTTTTTTTGTTTTTTTTTCCAACAATTTGTGTTTCGTATTTGCACTCACAAGCTACAGTATGCTATAAAGACCACGTTTTTTAATTCTGGCCCACTTGTGTGGGAATCCCTGGGTATAGACCTAGATACAAGACAGGATTTTGTTATTAGTTACATTTTTTTAAAGCAGTTATTAGTGCAGTATGGTAGATATATTAAAGAACACCAGGACTGCACTTCATACAAGTTTGTTTTAATCTCAGTGTCTTGTAGTTCCAGTGCCATGCACACGTGAGGGTGTGAAGATAATGGTATAAGGTTTCATAACGTAAAAACTAAAGCAATGGATCTTGTTTTTGTTCAAAATGTTCATGTAGTGTATGTAAAATAATTTAATTCTTTATATTGTCAAATAAATTACATGCTGAAGCAATCTGAGGTTTACCCAAAGACCTAAGTTAATTTCTGTCAAATTACGGGATTTTTTTTTTTTTTTTTTTTTACTTAAAAAGATAAATTCCTAATACCATAAATGCATTCTACTGTGTGCTGCCCTAAACGTGACCAGAAACCTATAACTAGGGTCCAAGAGCTTAATTAATGTATTCTCAAAGGACATTTCAAGGACTCCTTTGATTAGACTGAGCAAGCCTCATGAATATTAATTTGTAGAAAACTACATCTGAGCTCTGACTTAATTTAAGTCTTGGGTACTCTATGAGGTTAAAAAAGAAATTATACAAAAAGTAAAATCTTATTAGTGTGCTCTAAAGTAACCCTAACAATGAAGCGAACCAATAGCCCTGTAACTTGATTAGCGACAGTGCGTAGGCATTTTCCTATCGTCTTCTCTAATCCTTTTGTCACTTGTAATGGTGCACCAGCTTTCACTTCTGATTATGTAACATAAAGCCGTTTTATCACTGAAAATAATGTTGTACAGATTTTTGATGCTTTGCAGTTGTATTTATTTTGGGCAATCCTTTCATTATCATTTGTTTTCTTAGAGTTTGGAGAGGGCTGTAAGAAATCTGTCATAAACACTGAAAAATAGATCTGCATGTATTGTATCCTAATAAGCGTGATGATAGCACAATGCCAAAATGTGAGGTAAATGTACTGTTGCACTGAATATTCACATTGCAATTTACTATAAATTATTCAGGTTTCAATTGAACATGTTGAAATGTATAGTTATTGCTGTAATTTGCATTACCCTCCAGTCAGTTATTGCTTGCTTGTGGATTCCTGATCCTTTTCCTCCCTGCCGGAAACCCTTTCCGATCTATTATGCAGTATATTAATGTAAGCATTTTGAATTCCTGCTGCCTCACCTCTTCTCCTTCCAGCTCATTTAAATAGCCTTATTTCATAAAGCTGCAACTTAAGATGACACCCAGCTCTTTTGACAAACATATTTCGCAGCTTATAACAAACAAGACTCATCAGTGTACAGTGTGTGTGTGTGTGTGTGTGTGTGTGTGTGTGTGTGTGTGTGTGTGTGTGCGCGTGTGTGTGTGTGTGCGTGTGCATGTGCATACATTCTATTTACTCAGTTTTGTCTGAATACATTCGTTTTTGCCTACATGTTCAAAGTATTTTGTTGTGCATATTCCGCATTGAACCATGTATACAAATGCAAAGAAAAGGGCTACGTATTGACGACCCCCCCCCCCCCCCCCCCCAGGTTATTTATACTATTTTTGGTTATTGATTCTTTGTTTAAATATTCAGACCCTGTCCTGAGTATTAACACAGTAAATGTGACGCTGTTTAAGCATAAATATTTTTAATGAACTTCTGACTCAAGCTCATAAGCGATTAACAAGTTGTTGGGGTGGGGGGATTGTAAACAGGTTTTAAAAGCTTAAAATGTTATTTGGCTATATATTCAAAAAACAAAACAAATCCAGTAATTTGTATTCTTTTAAGATTTTTCTTTCCAACATCCGCTGTCATCCCTTCCCCTTGTATTTGTGCCCAGTCCAGAAGTCAGGATAATTATTGTACTGAGTTCTGTAGTTTTTATGCAGTATAAAGAAGCCAACGGATCAATACAATATATTCTGTGATATCAATCAATCAGTCTATTTTATATAGCACCTGTATGGACCACTATCACAAAGCACTTCACAAAATGAAGTAAATTCAACAAAATCCTTACTTCAAATACAGAGAAATGCATAATACATGATATACAGGAAAAAGTATATAATACATGGTAGTAGCATAATACATGAAATAATACACTAAATACAAAGTGCATAATACATGATAGGAACATAATACGTGAAATAGTAGAAGCAGGTAATAGCAGATATCAGGCTTAAAGAACATGGAAGGCAAGAGAGAACAGGTGGGTTTTGAGAGTTTATTTAAAGCGAGCTACAATGGGAGCATCACACACTAAAGCTAGATATGCTGTTAAAAGTTAACCATTTACTTTTGTAACTCCCAAAGCATTGTTTTTAATGTCTATTCTCATCTCTAGTGAGTTTGCGTGCTGAATGAGGTGGAGAAAGCTAACATGGGCAAAGAGTGAAACAAAGTTACTTCATACCATCAAGAACAGAAAGTGCAATGTTTTTTTTTTTTTTGGGGGGGGGGGGGGGGGGGGGGGGGGGGGGGGGGGGGGGGGGGGGGGGGATTCTCTGCATATTTAGGCCTTGTTCCATACACTACAAGAGCAGCTCAGCTTCAGGCACATGTTTCTGAAGTGTGTTGACAGCACTTCTGCTTCATTGGTCAGCAACCTGAAAATGTTATCTGTGCAGGATATGAATTAAAAAATAAAATAAAAAATTGGAAGCACCAATTGATCAGCATTCAGTGTGTGCCAGGAACAGATTGGAAGGTAGGGTGTCATCAAGGCCATGCACTGTATTGTAGGTGTCTTTTAGATGTGGTAAGCCAAACCATGGCTTTTGAAGTAATTCTGAAACTCGGAAAAAGCCAGTGATACATTGAGAACAGAGAGTATCAGTAAGCATTCTACCAGCAGCATTCTGTACCAGTTCAGGCCTGTATACTTAACTCGTTATTTAACTCCTGGTAGGCCAGAAAACTAAGTTAGACCAAGGGAAATGCACCTTTTTGCATATTTAAATTAGGATTTCTAACTTTGATTAGGTTTACTGATTGTGCAAAATGGGGATACCCAAGAGGAATATAGGATAACATTGATGTAGAAAATCAATGGAAATATCATAAGGTAGACTTATTTATCTCTCTTATTATTCAAGTTTATTCAAAAGTGCTGAAAAAAATCCTTCAGTAACATAAAGCAAGGCAGGACACATTCTTGAGAAAAAAAGACTACCCTTTTCCAATATACTATACCTTAAGTATTGATTAGATGATGTGTACGTTTGTCTAGAAAGAGACGAAGAATGAACAAACAGACCTAAAGCTGTCAAATTTCATGACATTTGCAATGAAATTAGCAATTCAGCTGTTTTAATTTCTTCTTGGAGTAAGTTATACATGATTTGTCATTCCATAGCAGTATTAGAGTTAATCCATCCTAACACCTAAGTTAATTATTAAATTCAAATTTCCCTCTGCTACCTTCACACAATTCATTATGAGGGCTTTGTGTCTGCCTTCAAGGGAAAGTCTGTAAGAGACAAATAATTATCAGCAGTGCAGCATTACAGATCATTTAACAGAGTTGCTCACAATGTACACCCTGCTTACAGTATTTTGCAGTTCACTGCATCAGATCAGATTAAGAGTGGGAGAGTAGTTTTGGCCTTCTATTAACTGCTTTCATTATCCCATCCTTTTATATCAAACCTGTAACAGGACCACGATGGATGGTACATTTACTGTACTACCCCTTCTTTCTAGCTTAAATAAAGCAGGATGAAACAGAAGAAAGCTTATTGTTAAATTGCTTTTCTAAATAGTGCTGAATAATTTATTGCTAGATGAGAGTAAAGGCTTGATAGCACCGAAAAAGCCCTCTGGAAACTGGTGGTGGTTCACATATGAAAGTCTAATGACAGGCCTCACACTGCCTGGAACCCTCAATCCTGACCGCAGGTAACGCTCCCCACAGCATGGCAAAGGGTTTTCACTCAACAACTACATTGCGATTGATTGTGCTCAACTGCATTGTGTTTTTGTAAATTATGGGGGAGGGGAGGGGACAACTTCACTAATGGCAGAAAAAGAGAAAATTATGTTGGTTCAAATGTTAAAAGACTGCTTCTGACGATCTATTTAAATTTAAGGGAATCTTTTTGCAGCAATGTTACACTTGCAAGAAGAAAAAAAGTGAAAAGCAGTTACAGTATACAGTTTAGCTACGGTACGTGTTTAAGTCCCTTTAGCCCACTAAAATTTGTTTTAATATGCAAGGCTTGGATTGCTGAACTGACTGCTGTTGACTACAGCTGGGAAGACAAAAGCTCTGTTTTCTAGATTGTGTGCTTGCATTTACTAATGTATGTCAACAGAGCTGCTTGCAGCATCTTTTTAATCTGAGAGGAACATACTGTAAGAAGCAGGGTAAATTTGCAAAAGACTGCTGTTCAGACTTTACAAATCATAATTATATTCTAATTAACTGTATTGATTTTTATTTTCTACTGCAGTCCCTAGAAGCAGGTCAGTCTACTATTTTTAGTGTATCAAGGCACTAAATATATATACAGTATATAAAAGGTTCTCAGTGACAGTCCAGTATGTGCCAAGTTTGTAAGGGAAAATGAGAACTTACCGTGTCCAGCTGCCTTGGAAATACATTACAGTCACTTCTGGCAATGGCACTGTTACACATGCATAAACAATGGGAGAAAGATGACCCGAGGAAATTGCACTCAACTGGAAATTTATTATTATTTTTTTTTTCCCCCTCTGTTAGTAAATTAGATAAAAGGTTTCTGCCAAGTCTTGGTTGTTGACTGTTGGAAAAAGTTACTTATAAGACAGCTGACGGCATCTGTGTTCTTAATTGCAGCTGAGTCCACCCTGCAATGACTGCTAATAAATTAAAATCAATAAAAAAAGTCGTAAATTTAAAGCAGAAAGCTGTTCAGGCTTTAAAAAAAAAAAAAAAAAAAAAAAAAAAGAAATAGGGGAATCTGTGAAGGGCTCCCATTACAAAATAGTTGTTCTCCCTTGCATATGAGGTGGTGTTCCTTGATTTAAAGAAAAAAAAAAAGTAGCTTGGCAAGCACTGTTTTTATAAAAACACAAATCAAATATTTTAGTTGTTCCAAACAGAGGGAGTGGGAGTTTATTGTGTTTGTTTTTCTTTGTGGAAGTTCATGACATGCAAGCAAGCTGTTAAGGGCAGAGCAGAGAAACCTCTTTAAAGTTGAGATGGAGGAAATGCACACCCAGTTAGACATTTTAAAAAGTTCAACAATTGTAGGTCTCAAGAATGACGTACCTCTTGTTCTCTTCGTTTTCTTTCTAATTTGTTCCACAAGCAGATCTCTCTCTCTCTCTCTCTCTTCTTGGTTAAGCTGTCCAGTTTTAGGTTACCATTCCGGAATTCCCTTTTGTAGCGCATCTGTTAATTCACTTGAAGGGATATATGTTACAGTGTTGTGCTTCGTGTTCATTTTTTGCAAAATGTAATACAGTAGGTTGAAGTGTTGTATTTTTTGTATTTATATTTATTTATTTTTTAATGTAAAGGGGTTGTCCAAAATTATCATTAAATGCAGCAAGCATACACAGCTTGCTCTTTTGTAAGGACAACCCCCTCCCTTCCAAAAGCACATGCAAATAATGTCATCCAAAGCTGGCCCTAGATTTTCAAAATAAAAAGGATTTACTCATGAAGTGAAACACTGAAGCTGGAAGTATTTTTTGTTTTTTTTTAGTTTAAAAAATAAATAAATTCAATAAAATAAAATAAAAATAATAAATAAATAAAATACAAATGAAAAACTTATGTTTGAATATTACTGAACACCGTTTATTAATTGACCAATCATGGGCATACTGATTTTTGTATGTAATAACTGATCAAATGTAGTCATGCACCAGGTGTTTAATTTTGGTCCATAACAAATGGATGCATAGAGAGGAATTAATAATGTATGCAGTTCATTCATCCCCTCTTTGAATACTCTGCTTCACACCCTGAGACATGGCAGTGCAAACTGTCTGTAAAGTTCAAAACAGCCTCATCATTTAGGTTGAGACTGACCTCAAAAAATCTTGAACGTCTGCTTTCTCTGTCTCCCTGGCTGGCATTTGGGCTTCTGATGGACAGGACAAAGTGAGCCAAGAAATACCATATTTGAGGAGAGGTTGTATTAGCATAGAGGGTATATAAATAGTTTACTGACAAACACGTTCATAGTATGGTACACACAGTCCTGAGTCTAACACAAATATGAAACCTGTTTGCTGACATCACAGTGCTAACTCGTAGCTAAAAACCCCTTGTGAGCACAGTGAGCTTTTTTACTTGTTTGCCGAAAAGTCCACCTATTACATATCGGTTTAACTCAAGTCTTTAGACTCAAAAAGAGAGAAGTCGGGAGCTGGCATGCAGTTGAATGCATATTTAAGATTCTGAAGGATATAAAATGTTCATCAGAAGAACAATGTAAATTGTGCAAAAAGAAAACATTCCATTAAGATTTCACAACATTTTAATACCAACGCTGTAAAAATGATCTTCACAACACTGACTATGTAAAACCATGTCCACCACAATTATATTTCTTCATTTTAACCCAGTTCTAGTAATGTTCAGCAAATATGGTGCCCAAAAATAAACCAATACAGGCATTTTCCAGTACTGAATTCTTTCTCAAATACTGATGTATAACTTAGCAGTCTTTTAAAGCTTCATAATCTGTTCAACTTGTAAATCTGCATTAAAATCCTTACTGTTGTGAAGAGGAAAGAGTTGTAATTGTGATTCTATTACTACTGTATTACAATAGATAGTTTGTAAATATTGTGGGTTTCCTGTTGCATTGCTTTTAACTTTAGCAGCCATTTAGCGTGGTCAGACAAGACATCTATAGAGTTGTGGTTACTATTTGTAACTAAAGCATGTTTTTTAAAGCTTTAAAAATGGCATTAGGGGCAACCCAGATCTGTTTAAGTGCGTTTAACGTTTCTGGTATAAATGAAAACTCCAGTGTGGTTTCACCCGTGATGCTGATTTATTGCTTTGCTTGGCAAGGGCTCAGAATGGCTCTGGTTTTTCCACTCCTATTTCCAGTGAAGGCTTCGGGTGTTGGAGTTTGCACTCTCTCTGCTCAGGGCATCTGTCTTTACTGGGCAGCGAAGACTTCTGGGTTGGGTTCCAAGCATGGGGATTCGGAGAAACAAAGGTTTTGGGCGATAACATATATTGAGCTAAGAGGACAGAACAGGAAGCTCTCGAAGCCAACAAATCCCTGGACATTTTACAAGGATTCAGTAATGAAAAGCACATGTACTGTAGTTGAAAAGGAGTGTTTTACAAGCGGGTTTTAGCTTCATCAAACCTACATAATGCTTTGTGATTATGTTGCAAAGCATAACATAATTAGCTGTCGTGCAGTTAAAGCTAGTTAGCTTTGTTTCGATCGTTTATAAGCTTTATCACTTTAAATCTATGCTGTCTAACAGCAGCAGCTGGGTTTTTCACAGGCCTTAAAAGTCTGTCAAAATACCAAATACAAATAGTACGAGATGTATTGTGCAATATTGTTTTAGTTTTAAATGAGTTCAAGTAGTATTTTATCAGAAACAGAACATTTGTTTCTTTGTATTCCCTGGATGGCTTTAACTTAATGACATCACATGGAAAGTATTTTTTAGTTGGAAAGCCTTAATGATGACCTTATAGCTATGTGACGGATATGGCAGGCTGTTGAAAGCCATTTTAGTATTTAGTGCAAGTGTGCGCCGATTTTCTTTTTCCCTTCTCTGAATAACATTTTGAGTGCAAGATATTTTTCCTAAAATGATACGATTTTAAGACTTTAAAATCTGCACTTTGTTTACTTCTCAAACCTTCAAATTACTCAAATGTCCAATATACTGTAGAGAGATAAAAAGGCTAATCGTACCCAACAACATTTAGGTTTGTTACATCATTCATCTGTGTAGTTGCCAGTGATTACTGCATTGGGAGTTCTTGAGACTTTCTTCAAGAAATATGGTGTCATGACTTCAGCCTATTAAATACTGAGACCATGTGAAACCTGTTTCTGGTTATGGAATAGTATTACCTCATGTTCTTCTGCTTCATGCGTTGTAGATGTTAGTGTTCCTGGTTTATGTCATTAGAAAGTCTTCGTTTTTTCTCTCTATAGTATCAGGAATTATTTTTTCAAAGATAGTTGACTAGCTGTCTGTGTCCTGCTTTAAAATGGCTCATTTAATACCAGACAGCTGTTTTATTTTTTAAACCCTCCAGTAACATAGAAATCAATTGTTGATGCATAATTTGAAGCATTATAATAGGACACCTTTTGTATGCATTTTTTTGTAAATGCCACTAATATTCTATGTAATATTATATTTATGTATTTATTTATTAATTTTAAAAGGCTAAACAATGGAGATGGGGGAATTCTATCAAGCTCTGCTGAGTTGTTGTCAAATTCTCATAATTAAATGTCTGCTTATTGCATTTCTACATTATTTGACTGGGGGGAAAAATTGATCCCATTGACTGGGAAGCAAATATGAAAGGATCACTAATCACAGGCTGGGGTGATTGTGCTTTCCTCATTTCCTTCACTGGTTCTACAAGGTCTGCTTCATGTTTTGGTAACCGCAGTGTGTGTTTTGACCAGTAAATATTTGATAACACTATGTAACACAATTTTTGTTCCTGTGTAGTAAGTGTTATTTCCTAATTGCTTATGCCTCAAAAGTATAGAAAATGGCTATTATTCCCCACAAACTTTGCTTTTGTGACCAGGACAGTGATATTTCAAATTATCACTATTTCCAGTGAGAAAATGGGCAAATTTGTGTCTTTTCGTTCACATAGTCAGAAAAAACAACATATGAATCCAAATTAACATGTATTTATACTAAAGTAATACAAAAATGACTACAAAAGATTTAGAAGTGAGTAGTTTTTCGAGATTTACGATTATACTGTAAATACTGTATGTGAACGAAAAGACACACATTTGCCCGTTTTCCCATTGGAAATAGTGATATTTTGAAATATCACTGTCCTGGTCACAAAAGCAAAGTTTATGGGGAATAATAGCCATTTTCTATACTTTTGAGGCATAAGCAATTAGGAAAAACACTTACTACCCAGGAATAAAAAAAAATTAAAAATTAAAAAATTGTTACACGGTATAATCGGTCAAAACCCTTAAGTCAGAATGTGTCAAGGGCAACTTTTAACCGCTCTGTTGTTTTAAAGATGGTTTTCTGACATTTATGGTGTGGTGTAGCTAATCTTATTAGGAAATGTTTTATTAAAGTAAACAACTCCAATTAACCCTCTGTCTTGCGATCATTAGGTAGATGTGTTGATTTAAATAAGGGCAGTCCATCGTGAATGTAAAGTGTTGTAGTGTGAAAAATCTAATTTTCCTTCTATGTACTGTGTATGTAATTGTTTTTGTTGGGGGTGGTGGTTATTGACTAGCAGTTTTTTCACATTACACTGTTCAAAGGCATTGACATGTTCTCATGGTTTTATTGTAGAATGTGAGTTGGCTGTTTCCATGGCAACATTTCTCTTAAAGCGCCACTCAGAAGCTGGAGGATTCAATCACGATTGTTAGTCGTGTGGAAATGTTCTAGAAGTTGGTATTTAAAAACTGTTGTGTTTATTAAAACGGTGTCTTGCATTTTAACTGGGGAGGGGCGACAACGCTTATCATAATCTGTATTCAGATTTAGAATTGACTTGTGCACATGTGGATTTATTTTTTTTTTTTTCTTAAGGTCATGCTTGATTTAAAAATAAGATACTGTAATGAATGCAACACTTCAACCTGATAGAAAAACTTCTTGACATAATGTCCACTTGAATTTCCTCATCACTTGACTTTTTTAAATATGGAGAAGTTTGAACACATCTTCAAAAAACATGTGTGCTCCTTACTTAACCTCCTTTCATTATATAAATGCTTCCTGTAAGGCCCCCTGCACAAGAAGAATCTCTTTTCAATATTAACACTAGAACTGCCACGGCAGTCATTTTGTTTTCAGTTTTCAAATTTAAATTACTCTGTGTGTGAAAGTTATGCGGTTGTCCATTTTATGACTTTTCCTAAATACATGTATTAAATACCCTGACTGTGTTTGAAAGGCAGGATCAGGAAAATAAGGAAGTCATAATCCCGCCCACCTAGAACCGCCATTTTACAATACATGTTTTTATTTTTAATATCACCTAGAATATTCTATTTTCTGCAGCTGAACTTGGATTCAGTGCTGCACCGAGAGACATACGCAAGAGAAAACATATGTTACTTTAATTTATAAATTGCAAAATTTCATTTTTACAGTTTTATATGTACATATACCGGTTTACACCAATTTACAGACTGCTTTCTTTTGAAGTGTTTTAGTTTTTAATTTGTGAAGTAGTGCTTTGTATGTGGTAAGTTAGCAAATAAACCCTTTATGTTTGGGTTCATTTAAATACAGCGTTTCGGCTGTGCAGATTTTTGATATGATGTGCTTGAATAAAACTTTTAAGTTGTATCCGATAGTTTGTCTTTCATTTTAATATTGACGTTGTTTAAAATGTAACTGTCACAATGGCTGCCGCGGCGGTTTTAGGTATGAGTATAACCGCAGCAGTTGTAGTGCTAAAGTGCTTTTTTACATTTTGTTTTATTTATTTATTTTTTCTAATAGATTAATACACATTGTGGTACAGTGCAGTATATTATGGAAGCCTTGCACATTACAATTTTACATTGGATGTCTTCTAGCTAACACTATCAAAAAGGGTGAAGCTTATGGGTTAAGACTGGCTGGTGGGTGGGGGGGGTCTCCATCAGTTAATTGATATACAGAATGGGGAGACCAGTCATGGGTGGTTTACATGCTACTGGGCAAGTCCCACCCCATATCTGCTGTCTGATACGGTGTATGGTGTAAAACCTTTGGGCTGGAAGAGGCGGTGTGAGCAAAGTTAAGAAGCTTGCAAGTTGTTTGACGTGGAGGCTTAGCAGTGACAGGCAGATAAATTACTTTATTGGCATGCAAGGCAAATCACTCTAACCAACACATGCTAGGTCCCTGTGGATTCTGCAGTAGCCTAATTAAGAGATACAGTGACCAAGCCAGTTAGGCAAATGTTACAGCTTTATTCTGTAGATAATGTGTTATCTGTTATGGTCGTATTACACCTGTTGTGTGTGTGTTTTTTTGTTTTGTTTTTGTGAGTGAATTTGGGCAAAGCATTTTTCTTAAGGAAGGGGAAACTAATAAGAATTCCATGCAGTAAATTCCTAAATGTCTAATCTGCGTACAAACATGTTTGCAGTTGAAATATTAAAAAGCCTTTTTATTTCACTGCCAAATTAAGTGATTTGTGCAATAGCAGTGAATTGCTCTGAAGTAAGGATTGCTCACATACTATAATGGACACAGTTTTTCTGTGTAATGTCAAGGACAAATTGCTTATTAGATAGTGTATTTTATTGATCAGTGCCTTCAGCATTTTACACCACAGAGAATAGTGTCAAACTAGAGTATGTATGTATGTATGGGGGTGTGGTCTATTCATTTCAAAACACACATTGTTATATTCTGGCTGACAAATGTGTGTTTTGCATCACCTCAATAATTTTTCTAGTAATCAATCAATCAGTCGAGTCTTAGGATC
The DNA here is from genome assembly GCF_017654505.1 of Polyodon spathula. Lineage (NCBI taxonomy): Eukaryota > Metazoa > Chordata > Actinopteri > Acipenseriformes > Polyodontidae > Polyodon > Polyodon spathula. The sequence continues at coordinate 10,357,929 of NC_054545.1, forward strand.
CAATTGCTGCTGGCTAATTTTGAGCAATTATGAACACCACCTGGGATACAGTGGCTGCAGATGAAGATATACACATGTTACACTTTAGAGTTTTGCATATATATCTACAGAAGCAAGTGTCCTTTTGTGACTAAGCTTGCTAAAGACTTTTTCAAATTTTTTTTTGCAAAAGTCGTTGAGTGTACTATACTCTTGGGGTATATGAGGATGTTTAAAAGGACATTCTTTAGCACATGTTATTAAGAGTATCAGAATCTGAATTTTACATAAGTATTGGATGTTTATTAGTTTTACTTCTAAATTTTAAATTATTACAAGAACACATTCAAAACTGCATCCTGGATGTTAATTTAGCCCTCTGGCATTTTTAATATGGTAACACATTCGTCCTTTTGGTTTATTTTTCCAGAGAATGGAGGCCATGACCTGCTTGTCAGCATCAATCTGACCCTGTAATGGGAGTCGCAGTGGTTGTGTCTTTGTAAACCACAAGCTGGCGATTATCTCTGGAATGTTACTATTTGCTCAAGAACAGTTTTAAGGAAAAAGGGTGAGAATATAGTTGTCATCCTGCATATTTGACCAGCCTATTAATGCCTCTCTTTATGCATGCTTAGTTTATCAAATGATCTTGTATAATGAATCTCTCTGGATTATTTCCTTTCCTAATATACTGAGCTGTATGTAAGGTGTATAGTGTGGTTTCTCAGATGATAGCACATCCTAGGGCTTTCCTGACCTTGAGTCTGTCCCGATTATTCCTTTGTTGTTTTTGCTGGATGATATGCAGTTTCCTATATAAAGTCAATAAGATGTTATGGAATGCAGCTGAGGTCTGAGGGATCGGCTCACGGTTAGCTAGCCAAAGTTCAGTTCACTGAAACGTCAGCATGTGCAGTAATACAACCTGCATTTTTTGCTCGCATGACATTTAAAAAAAAAAAAAAAAAAAAAAAAAAAAGGATGAAGTTACTTGTTTGACCCAGCAACTTGTATTTAAGTGAGTTTATACTGTATACCTGTTGTAGAGGGAGGGAGAGAGGTGTATAAGAAGTGTGGTAGACAAGACTATATATATTTTTTTTGTTTGTTATACTTCTTGCTACACTATTTCCTGTGTAGATGTAACATAGCCTGTTGATTTTTATCCCTCCTGAGTCTCCTTGCAAAGTAGGTAATATTTTTAACTAACTGTTCTTTAAAGTTTTGGCAGTATCTGTAACCTAAGCATCAACACCATGATGTTGCTACATTCCAGTACACTTTTTAGTATCCCTTTTGAGACCTCCCCAATCAGGAGAGATTGGGTGGTAACCTGTTACCTTGTGCTCCCTAAGCTAGCATCTTAAGTGTTGTTCAGATCAGTTTCATAGTTAAAGAAATATGAAATTGTAATCCAACAGCAGGGGTCAGCAGTATTTGTAACAAACTTAATTCATCACATTGTATATTCACCATCTAGCTAATGTATGAGCATTTAATTTAGTACAATACTGTAATACTATTTAAAATAAAGTTTTACTTTTACATACTGGAAGGATTTGGAAATAATTACATGCATTTTCTTTAAAAAAAAAAAAATAGATATATATATATATATCTATAAGAATATAATATATATATATATATATATATATATATATATATATATATATATATAGTGCCTTGCAAAAGTATTCAGACCCCTGACCAATTCTTTCATATTACTGAATTACAAATGGTACGTTGAAATTTCGTTCTGTTCGATATTTTATTTTAAAACACTGAAACTCAAAATCAATTATTGTAAGGTGTATTGGTTTTATGTTGGGAAATATTTTTAAGAAAAATAAAAAACTGAAATATCTTTCTTGCATAAGTATTCAACCTCCACACATTAATATTTGGTAGAGCCACCTTTTGCTGCAATAACAGCTTTAAGTCTTTTGGGGTAAGTATGTACCAGCTTTGCACACAGTGTCAGAGTGATTTTGGCCCATTCTTCTTGGCAGATTTGCTCCAAGTTCAGGTTCAGGTTGGTTGGACGACGCTTGTGGACCGCAATTTTCAAATAGTGCCACAGATTCTCAATGGGATTGAGATCAGGACTTTGACTGGGCCACTGACATTCACCTTTTTGTTCTTGAGCCACTCCAATGTTGCTTTGGCCTTGTGCTTGGGATCATTGTCCTGCTGAAAGGTGAATTTACTCCCAAGCTTCAATTTTTTAGCAGACTGAAGCAGATTCTCTTCATGTATTTTTCTCCATCCATTCTTCCTTCACTTGTAACACGATGCCCAGTCCCTGCTGATGAGAAGCATCCCCACAGCATGATGCTGCCACCACCATACTTCACTGTAGGGATGGTGTGTCTTGAGGCATTGGCAGTGTTAGGTTTGCGCCAAACGTAGCGCTTTGCGTTTTGGCCAAAAAGCTCTATCTTGGTCTCATCTGACCACAAACCCCACATCACAGCTGGGTCGCTCTCATGCTTTCTGGCAAACTCCAGACGTGCTTTCAGATGGTACCTTTTGAGTAACAGCTTCTTTCTTGCCACCCTCCCATACAGGCCAGTGTTATGCGGAGCCCTTGATATGGTTGACTGGTGCACCATTACTCCACTAAAATCGGTAAAATTGGATCCAAGACTGGCTAATTTGCCATGTTTGTTATGTGTGATTTGATTGTTTTATTCCTTCAAGCTGCATGACAAAATCTGTAGTTTGCCACATGTTGTTCTATGTTTATTATTTGGTAGCAGCAGAAGCCATTATTAATGGATATTTGGTTAAACTGATTTAATGTGGGTGGTACATGCTGTATCTCTACATAAACATCCAGATTGCTTGAGCTGTTAATTCCTAGACTAATTCACCAACGAGTTAGATAAGCCACAAAATGATTGTTTCCAGTACTTTACCTTTAGAAGTAAGTCCCACAGACATGTCAGTGAGCATAATTTGTGCTGCAACAAATTCAGTAGCAGCCTGTTAATGTTCCTATTGGTGTTCTTTGTAGCCAGGAATTCCTGCTTTCAGCATTCTGTGGGATTTTACATGACAGGTGATAGCCAAGATTCCATTCTTGTTTTAGGTTTTTAAAACCGTTCTTGCTTGACTGACTTTGACCGAGATTGAATTTGAAATTATAGCAGCCTTGTTATCATGTAATAGATGAAAATCCGCTAGATCTGTTACAGCATTTTCATGGTTTTATATTTGACAAATGCTACCTGTGCACATGAGATCTACATACTGTAGCTACAGTACAGTATAGTCCTTTAAATATTATAAAAACAGTCTGATAAGGCTGGCAAGTTTATTAATTGTTTCAGTTATGGAACAATTAGCATAACAATCAGTAACATCATCACAATTGTTACATTTGATAAAGGGCAGTTTTACATTGATGGGGAGAGGGGCATATGCAGGCAAAAAAGTTATTGGTGCGAACATCTATTTTCTTTTAGACGCACGTGTGCGATCAATGCTTTCACGGTGTCAAAAAATAATAAGAAATACACATTTTATCAAATATATCCATAATAATAAGATATCTTTTAAAATTATATCTTAAGCTGAGTGACTTCCCCACTGGTGTTTCATATATTCCAGAAGGATTCAGCAATAAATGAGGGATTATCACGTGTATACAAAACCCCTAGTTTTTTTTTTTTTTCATGCTTACATTAAAACTGTAAAGATGTTAGCTGTAGATTTATCCACTTTTGAATTCATGGTTTATATGTAGTTTTAAGTGTTTCTTTAGATATATTTAGGTAAACCAGTATGTGCTTATTTATCAATATATTTAACTTAAATAAGTTAAATATATTGGCTTTCTTACACATCAGGAGAAAATAAAATAAAAAAAAAAAAAAAAAAAACTTTTAAAAGCAATTAACTAAAATAAAAATCCCCAAATCTGTCATGAGTCATGTGGAACTTATCACAAAACAGTATATTAGCAGTCATTGCCAGATGAGTTGCAGAGATTGACCTCTGTATATGGGGGTGGCTTGTCTCTTTAAACAAAGGAATAAAATTAAATACTAATGTTGATAGTGTTAAGTAATTATTTAAGTGATAACTATCTGCACGTGGTAAATTATTGGACTGCGTACTGGAGTATATAATAGTACATGCTAGGATGTGGTTTAGAGTAAATAGCCTGTTTCTTCTGCTTTCTTGGCATACCAAACAGTTCATTGTGTAGTTGATGGCCTGACTCTACACAAGTCTTCTGGGATTTGCTTTTTTTGTATGCAGTGATTTCTGTTCTTTCTCATCATTTTCACTAAATGGAGTCCTAATACACAATATGTAAAGCATGTTGTCTTTGCGTTTGATCTTCTGTTTTATGTTCTAGTTTATGAAATGTCAGGTCAAATGAGTTATGTATGCAGTACAGCATTAAGTACTTCAGTAGACATTTACTCTTTTATGAGCATAAGAACGGAAGAAAGTTTACAAACGAGAGGAGGCCGTTCGGCACTTCTTGATCGTTGGTTGTTAGTAGCTTATTGATCCCAGAATCTCTAGTATATGAATGGTATTCCTCTAAAATACTGTACTGTTGCTTTCTTCAAAACTGAAGGTTTGCAGTCCGATTGGAATTACAGCCGGTATACTCCAGATTTAAGGCTGTTTTTATTATTTTTGATGTACTTTTCTAGCTTTGATAAGACAGTGAGTATCATCTATTTTCTTTAATTATAAGTTTGCATTCTGGTTTTGAGGTTTCTGAGAATCTGAGCAAAAGCTAAGGATGAAATCTGCAGAAGCTCCAGATACATGTATTTTTTTCTTGCCTCTGTTAAAGTTTAAGGAGGCATACATTTGCATTCTGTGCACTTTAATTACTGCGCACATACAAAAAGCAAGAGATGTTTCTTCTGTCAAACAAATGAAAATGAAAAACAAGCTACCAGTTTACTTTAGACACTAATGGATCTTAAAAGCGCTGTAAACTAGAGAGCTGACAGGGATGGCTTGTCATAAAAGCTCACTCTACTTGCCATTCTAGTTGCTGGTAATATATTAAGCATTTGGAATTATTTTCTTGTACAAAGCCATTCTTATTTCTTCAAGTTCAGAAAAACAGTATTGTAAGATCCCAGATTGAAATCAAATGGGTCTGAATAAAAAGCTTTGAGAGTGGTACTGCAAACATGTGCATGCTGTTTGAGCCTGCTCTTAGTTTTTTTTTTGTTTTTTTTTTTTAATAATTTCCACTCAGATGATGTGGACTTGCTTTTAGATTGACATCTGTTTGGCCTTTTCCTAATAATTGTTTAACCTGTCATAGACAGCAACTTCAGTTGCAATACATCTTTAAAAAAAAAAAAAAAAAGTTTAGTTTTTAGATTATTGTAGGCTGGATATCAGGAGTAAGAACCTCCCACAATCATTTTTACTGAAAACAACAATACATGTAATCAGCAACTCAACAAAAAAAAAGTAATGATTGGGAGATTACTGTAAAGATTTTTTTTTTTTCTTCTTGACATTAGTACAGAACAGTGTATGTAAATAATGAGTTAGCAAAGCTGTTAAACTGCCATTTCTGTTGCTTGATTGTTACAAAAGAAAAAAGAAATAGTGTATCATAATGCCTGCCTGTTTTTACATACTTTCAATATGTATTGGCTTATCTACTGTATCTTTATTGACAGTATAAGTATGCTGCCATAAACAAACACAAAAAACAACCTTAAACAGCATAGCATTTTACTAAACATTGTAATGGAAATGTTTAAAAAGGATCTTGCATTAATTTTTAAATTGTGTCTTTGTTTGTTTTGCTTGTTGTTATTTTGAATATGCTGTCTCTCCTACAAGGTTAACTTTATGACAGTTTGCTGGCACCCAGCTTCACTCCATTGTTGCTTTCCAGATCAGACAGGCTGTGATTGCAGCACAATGCAACTCAATCTCTGGTTGTTTTAAGTGTGTTATCTCCTGACCTGGAGAAAAACATTTGCATTAGCTGTACTGATCAATCCATATCACTTCTCATCATTTAGCGGGCAAGTGTTACTGCATTGTAAGGACTCCCCAAGGCACATGTATGAAACTAAATATTTTAGCTGGGAAACCACACAAAGTTAAACGTGATTTATAAAAACAAAACCACAGTAGTTTGGATTCCAGTTACTGTTACTGAATTTCAATTTCAATCTATTGTAACTGAAAAATAAGATTTAAAGCAGCAAGCTGTTTTTTTTTAAGGACTAGTTTCACACTGTGATCACACTAATCTTGGACTACAGTACCTACATACCTTTTTGTTTTTATTTTATTTATTTTTGAACAGTGTCATCCAGGAAGATTTGTGACGTATATTAGCAGACCCCAGTTTAAACTGGTATGAGTAGTATTGGTCATTAATGGAGATCATTTTTGTGCCACTAATGTACTGTAAGAAACTTCTACAAAACAAACTTTATAAAAAGTATGATTTATTAGGAGAGTTGGTAATTCAAATATAATATTTACAAAAAATTTTGAATAGTGACATAGGGTTTTAAGAACTACTTTTTAATGGGCTACTTAGGGGTTTAAAATGCTTGTTGGCACAGTTGTCAAATGATGACCTCCCTATATGGTACTGTGTGATTAGTTCACACATTATGTTTTTGAAATGTGGTACTTTTGGATATGCTTTTCTTATGTTTTTCAAAAATCATCATACTATACTAATACGTTTTTGGTATTTTAACACGTAAACACAATTTACATGACCGTATCAGCAAAGCTCTCACAAACTTGTCCTACAGCAATACAAGGCTGTTTATAAAGTGTATCCACCCGTTCAGAAAGATTAAGCAAGGTACAATGTGTGTGAAAAAGAGTAACAATTTCGAACAATAAAAAAACAGGGAATTTATCAAGAAAAGCTAATTATAATTCTGCAACCAGTGAACTCTGCTAATTTATTTCTGTATTGTTTTACCCTTGTTTCATGATCATTTACTTTAAAAAGTAATCAAAGTATGAATGATGATTCATGATATTGTAATATGCTTTAATAATTTAAGATATTATTTAGTGTGAACAATTAATGCAGTTTAGAAACACATAGCAAGCTAATCATCTCAACAGTAGTTAATACACATACAGAGTGATGAAATTGATTTGCTAGAATTTTCACAACTCTGTTCTTTAATACCATATGAATAATTCATTGTTACGTTAGTAGGTTGTTCCAAAACATTGTTTATGCAAAACATAATGCAGTAATTTGAACATTGAACAATTGAATATGTATTTTCTTTGTTAAAGGTTAACCAGATGATTTATTTATATTTTTTGCACATTAGGAATAATTACATTTTATTACAAGACTTTTGAATTAATCCTGCTTAATAATATGCATTAATGCAACTATTAAGGGGGGAACTATTTTTAAAATTGGATAGCATTGAATGTTACAACAATGATCATTGTCTTGATTTTTGCCTTACTATCCTTGCTTACTTTTCCTTAAAGGTACTTACGTCAGTTTTATGGGCTCTGCAGGTACCACGGAACGGGTATGTCTGATCCAGGGAACAGTTGAAGCATTAAATGCAGTCCATGGCTTCATTGCCGAGAAGATTCGGGAAATGCCTCAGAATGTAGCAAAGACAGAGCCTGTCAGCATCCTGCAGCCCCAGACCACCGTTAACCCAGATCGCATCAAACAGGTGAGAGAAATGAGCTCTCAGTTTGCTAACTAGGTGCAGAAATGGCATTTCATAGTATGCAAAATAAATGAATACACTGTTATTGATACATAGGTTTCCAAGGTTACAGAAAATGGGTGTTTTTATGTCTGGTGTGAATAAATCTAGTATGGGTTATGAAAGTGATTTTTAAATGAGCCTAGGGCATTGCAAGTGTTTAGGGTTGGCTATGCTTAGCAATCATAATTTTCTGTGACCCGTGCATTTAAAGATAAGCTGCCAGATATTGAAATTAGATATATTGCATTAGACATTACCAGGTACTAATTTAGTCAAATGTTTGCAGCTGTTTGTAATTTGCTGGTATGTTTCTTTAAACCAAGAGCAAAATGGTACTAGTTAATGCGTTATTGGCATGATAACTGGTATCTGTCATGATTTATTTTCTTTTAGATGTATTTATCATTATGTCTGTCTGTAACTTGTTCTAGATCTTTTATCTGTTGGTATTACATGCAATTAACTGTTTTACCAGTTTAAACTTCTTTTGATGTACAATTTGGTTTTTATATATATATAAAATCTTTTTTCTTTTTTTTTTTTTTACTTCAACAGTAATAGTGTCATGGATTTGATATTTTTACCTCATTTGTTAGGAGAAATATTGTTATGTTTTCTCACTGTTAAAATTGTTTTTACCGAAATGATGTATTTTTATTCAAATTGTCAGTGGTAAATTGCAAAAGCAGAGAAACTGCCAAGATACTTTTTGATGATGTTATTGCAATGTGGTTTTAATATGTAATGACTGTCATTGTTCACTTGTACTGCTGAAGGACTTTTGTTAAGGAAGTAATTCAGAAAAGTCATTCATTTCAGCATACATGGTTTTATGCAAGTGTTTTATTCATCATTTTAAACATCTGCACCCAAACCAAGATGAATTTAGTAGTACATTTGATTGTTATTTAAGATTAACCCTTGGCTTCCTACCAAATTCTTTTGTGGGCCAATTATATGCATGTAACTATTTACTTTAAACACAACAATGTGTTGTGTTTTTTTTTTTATTCATTTTTTACTGTATGCACAGTAGAAGTCTCCATACCTTTCTGGATAATTTTGTATAATGACATATACAAATAATCATAATACCCCTGCTTGTAAGTAATATTTTCTTTAAATGGCCAGTAACATTCAGTGGCCAGTGTTCATATCGGAATACATGTGTAGAGGGTTGGAAGCAAATGATTAATCTCTGTTTACATGTAATAAGCCAATTACAATTTCTTATAGCCGCAAAGACCAAACATACACTGCACAGTCATACCTGGGAAGGTGTGATTCATAAAAATTTACTTGAACGCCATGCAGTGATGGAAAGAGACAGGGTAAAGATTTACCTTTTGATGAATGTGTTCATGATATTTTGCTTTAAGAAAAAAAAAGTAATGGCAGTTATTAATTGGATTATTCTAGAACATTGTTAGTCTTGAAAAACAATCAATTTGTGTTTTCCTATTTTTTCTTTCATTTTGCTATGACTTAATTTCGCAGTTGATTTAAAGAAAATCGTTTGACATTGCATCTACATTCATTTTTTTTTTTTTTTTAAATGTTTAGTATAAAGCTTGTAAAGGTTGGTGATTTTGCTCCTGAACTGCTTTGTTCCCAGACATTGCCATCTTCCCCAACTACCACCAAGTCCTCTCCATCCGATCCCATGACCACCTCCAGAGCCAATCAGGTACGGTATCATCCTACCATCTACACCATGCCTTCCACAGGTGACCAATTGCCAGCTGGAGAACAGGTACACACAGGAAGAGGAAGGGTTTTAAATTTCCTTCATAAGGGGAAATGTTAGCCACCTTTTACAGTTTGCAAAACAGCATAAACAGTTTGGAAGATTTCAAGCTGAAAAGGTAGGTTTACTTTTGGCAGAACTGTGAAGTATTAGCGTTCCTCGTTCACCAGCATCTGACGTCACCATTACATTTTCCAGCCAGATGACAGCAGATCACCTCCCCCAAACTTTATTTTTGTTCGCCTTCGAGAACAGCTGGATAAACAATTAATTATCCTAAGTCTAAATGCTAGTTATAACCCTCATGCAGACAGCTGCCCCTAAATCTGTAGCCACCCCCTACTGAGGTAGAAACCGACTTGCTGCTTCAAAAGCAAAACTGCAGCCGCTGTTGTGATGATGTGGTGCCATCTGACGTTCGGGTGCAATTGGGATTTGTGTTTCAAAATGTGCGCTTGAACTGGTAAACCCTTTTAGCTTTATATAAAATCTGAAAACACAAATGCTCTAATATAAATATAATGGAATATAAACAATACTGTTGTGTATTAAGAAACTAGTAATTGTTGTCCTTATCAATTTTATGTAGAAACCCCGATGATTGGATGTTTAAGGTCCGTGATTAACCCTCAGTTATAAGTAAATGCTGGTGGCTATATAAAATAGAAACAGCTTCTGACAGCAGTTAGTTAGTATCCAGCTGCAGACAGCTATTGCATGCTGTTTTGTTGCAATGCTTTCATATGAAATTGGTTAAATGTATTGCTGCTTTCACAATATATAGTCCTACTTCTTTTAACTAAAATTTGACTAATGCCTAGGCAAAATAAATTAACCTAAGTCTATAAATGAACACTGTAATAGATTACAGACAAGTTTGTAATCTAGAAAGTGCTATATACAGTACAACATCTACAGATGTAGAAATGTGTCGATCCTAATGGGTTAACAAAACTATCTCTACTCTTCATTTAATGGGGAAGGAGTGGTTTTTTGCTTCTGAAATAGTGTTATATACAGTGTTGCCGTCCGGGATGAGCAAGCTTATAGATATAGCTGTTACCAGACTTCTGGCAGGAAAGAACTAGGTAAGATCTCCATTTAATGCTTTATTTCACTATTTCATAGATGCATGTGAAACTGTTTAACATCAGCAGCGACTTGATAGATGACTATATGCTTTCATCATCCTTATAAAACAAAAAACATTGGAAAGAATCTTATCACTATGGTAGCCATAGTTTTCATGAAATTGAGTAAGTGGTTAATCTTCCATTACATGACTCACTGTAGCTTCCAAGTACCACACTGTAATATTACTATTTAATACCAAAAGTGGAAGCGTCAAAATGCCGATTATTCCCTTAACTTAATTTATCACTGTGTGACAAAAGTAGCATCTGCTAGGAATCTGTGCTTCCCTGTTATGAATTTAAGAAAAAAAATCATGAATACTACTTTATTGCCCAATCCCATTCTGTGATGTATGTTACGATTTAGATCTGAATGGTATACAACTTGAAGTAAACATTTTGACAGCTTGGCTGTTAAAATAAGAATACATTATTCTAAAGTAGCAGTTAGGTATTTTTTTCAGAATGAGAACATGAACAGAAGAGAGAAATCTTTTCCTTTTCCACCTGGATTTTCATATGCCAATGCTGATATACTCTGCTGTAAGTAATTTGTTTTTGTTAAAATAGTAAATATTATGTAAAGGATAAATGTCTATTCTGGCATATTGTACCACATGATTTTGAAAATTATATATGCGCACCAATATTTGAAAGAATAGTTTTTCTGGTGTACTATATAATTTGTCAATTAAATTGTCTGTCTTTTTGTGTTGGCCAACACAGACTGAAAATTCCTGATCTTGCCTTTTTTAAAGTGTTTGGTTTTTCTTTTTTTCCTTTCATTCATTTTGGCTCTCCTTTGTGAAACAATTTATTGTTAATACACATAATCATAATGTCCCATACTTACTGTATTGGTGAGACTGAATCTCTAGAATTGCACATGTACTTGTAAGGGATTTGATGGTTAAGGCAATTTGGAACTTGGCTTTTCTTTTGTGGCAGTAACTGACATACAGTAGAAGGCAATTGTTTCCAGAGTGCAACAGTGATTAACATTCTGCTCTAGTATATCGGCATGCATCTGCACTGCGGTTGTTGAATGAGAAAAGATTCCTGCACAGCAATATCAAAGCTGTCATTGGTTCTGTAAGCAAGTAACAGGAAGATTTGCAGAACCACACCGTTCATCACTATTGTATTTGAACAGAGATTAGCCTTATCTGGAGGAGGGGATGGGAGGAATGAAGGCATAATAAACCTGTTCCATGAAGCAGAGAAAAGGCTTTTCTTTTGTTTACAAGGAGAAAAATAAAATCAGTTTTACTTTTCATTATCACTTGAAGGATACTGCAGAATAGAAACATGTTGAGTCTTTGGTGTTCAGGAGAGAGATGATCTGTTCACAAGTAAGGCTTCTTTATACACCTTGAGACCCAGAGAACACTATTCTTGCTACAAGGAAAAAATAATCCAAACTTATTTGAGATATTGATTAGTTAAAAATTGCACAAAGATACTATTTTATTTTAAAAATATTTAGCAGTTGGTTTTCAAAGCGATATCTAGAGTTTGACTTTAAATACAGGACTTGCATTAAATAAGTTTTTCAGTGAACACTGTAGGATTTGTGTCGTTCACAATGTGAACACAATCGGTAGTTTAATTAATGACAGGTATTGAAAATGGCCAACATTTTTGGTACATTGCATGTGCTGTGCTATGAAAAAGGAAGTATGATATACATACATTTAGGGATGGTTTATTGATTCATGGGTGCTGTACATGTGATTTGTGGATGTCTTGCTTTGTTGCAGTGTATGAATAAACAAATGCAACACTAGTATCCTGGAAGTCATTTGAGCAATACAACGGGACAGGGTGTGCATGTGAAATAATTACATGCTAGGATTTTTAAATGTGGTGTTGAATGTAGAAGTTTTATTTTTAAGAAATTGTTGAAAATGTCAAGCCTGGGTTTGTTTTTTTAATAGTAACAATGTACAAAATAAACCCTTAGTGTAGATATTACATATTAATTAATTGTAGTTATTCGAGCTGTCATTTCAGTTAACTACCAAAGAAGCAGCTGAGATTTGTTTGTTTTTTTTTTTTTTTTTTTTTTTTTTTGGGGGGGGGGTCGGTCCACCAGTAATGCAAACATAATAGTAAAGGAAAGAATGTCGTATTGGTGATATTTTAATATTTGGAACATTAGGTCACTGAGAAGACCCTGTTTGACAAGGTGATGCTAGTGCCTACTGTAATGATAATCCCTACTGCAGCCCTGCAGAGTTTCGTAGCTTTAGTGATGTCACATTGCATAATTATAATCAGGACACTAATGTTTTGAAGAAACCACACGATTGTCAAGACACTAGAATGTATTTTAATTATACTGCTGTCAATTAATCTGACACCCTATATAGTTACCCCATCCATTCATGTGTCTTCCTTTCGCATCATCTTAGTACCAGACCATATCAGATCCAGTCCTTGCCAGATCTACTCGGAGGGAGAAAATGAGGTTAGCTATCATCTTGTGATTTCAAGTGCACTGAAGCAACAAAAAAAAAACAAACAAGTAAACTCTTTGATCGTGTTAGGACTTATTATTGTTGCCTGTCAAGATCTAGAAACTATTAATACAAAATATGACTCACAAGAGTGAAGTACAATTAAGTTGTACTTAGAATAATTACTTTCGAGGCATTTAAAATAGAATTTCACATGTTTTAGCAGAAGTGAAGTAAAATCCACAAGTAAATGTTGGTAACGTTTAAATTTACTTTGATGCCCCTATTTAACTAACTCCAGATGCTCTTCAGTCACACACAAGGGAGACAAGTGTGTTGGTCTTGTTGCAAGGTCTTTTATTTTTACTCTAATTCAAGTACAAATGTTTTAGATGCTCTTCGCTAAATAATATTAAACAAAAATTAAATACAGAGCAAATTAGTGAACAACCTTCGCTGAAAACGTCAAGCCCAGAATGGCTTGGTGTCTGGCAGGCCATGTCTTTTTTGCCTATTTTATTTAAATAACCATCAATAAGTTAACTTTTTCATATAAAACACACAATACGAAATAAAATAATATTTCAAAATAAACTCATCAATCTTATACTTTGATTTAATAATGGTTACACCCCAATCTGAGTCATGGTAAGAACCTATATGTTTCCATTTTATAAAAGAAAAAGACTCTCTATGTAAGGATATAAAGCTGTAGTGCGTGTTTTAAATTTGTCCTCTGTTACATTTACAGCTGTGGCCAAAGGTTTTCCATTTTGATTGTTATTGTTTCATCTTAATGAAAAATGCAATACAAAATAAACAAACACAAGTTTTGCATCACCTAGAATTTTAAGATTGAGACATTTTTATAAAACAAAAAAACTATATGAACATAGTTTCTTAATATCATGTATTTTTTTCTTTAAGCAAAGCTCTTCACAACCTTATAAACTGTTTTGCGTTTCAGATTACATGTTCATAACTAAATATTATTCCAGTAATTTCAAATTAAAGGCATTAACAGTGTTTTATTTCAATAATAGGCCAGATTTCAGTAAAAAAAAAAAAAAAAAAAAAAAAAAAAAAAAGACTAAGTCATATTTTAATTAAGTAACACAGTGAAGTTTGAGCTCAACGTTAACATTTACAGGCATGTTCATCAGCATGGGTCAGTTTTGTTTGGAATCGTCAGTTTGGCAGCCTACAGTTTTAGAAACCTTGTTTCCTCTATTGCACAGAATTAATATGTTCTATAAGCGTGTACTTGTACATTTTTTGATTGTGGGATTTTGTGAATCAATTCCCATGTGTTTGAATTAGATTCTTGTCTGTGCCTTATTTCCGTTTAGCAAGTTGCAAACAAAATTAACAAGGTGTTAAAATAATGTTCTGGATCATCTTCATTTGCAAATCACTGTGTTTAGCATGAATACATTGAAGAAAGAAAATATAGACAGTTTAATATAGTCTTATACAATTAGACATGCTCTGAAGCCTCATCCACTGCTCAAATGAAGAAATTAAAAGGTTGGTTATGTTTTTTTTTTCTTTTTTCTTTAATTATCGGCTATGATGGACACTTATTGTGCCCCCTACCAGTGGATATTTTATATGCAATCTTCCATGTAAGCTAATCTTTCAAAGCTGCTGCTTTATGAAGCAGATACTAGATTACTGTTACTTTACTGTTACTGCAAAATTGAACTGTGATTAATGTCATTCCTTTGTGAATGAGTTAAGTGGACCATATAACACACTACTGCCTTTTTCCAAATGTGCCGTAACAGAGAAATAAATCTTACCTAAAGCTGATCAGGTAACTAGCATTTTTATTGATTCCACTCCTTGTTGTCGAGTCTAGCAATTGAGTAACACAGTTGGATATGTGTACATTAATAACAGATAATCATTGTTACATAAATAACTTCTGTTGAGTTGGTGGTGCCAATCTGCAGATTATTATTATTATTATTATTATTATTATTATTATTATTATTATTATTATTATTAAGATCCAAAGAAATGAATAACTAGAAATGCAGAACCTTAAATCTGCACTATCCCACCCTATTAGTGCATCAAAATAAAATGAAATATTTCCTGGCTATAAACACTTCATTGCGTGCACATTGTGTTATATTGCATGCTGCAGCAGGGTAATACAGCACCCCCTGCACTCAGGGTTGTTTTTCTTTATACAGCTTTGCATTGGCAGTTAATTACTAATTTAAAAAATGTATCTTTTAAACAATAAAAAGAAAAAAAAAAAACAAACAAACAAACAAAAAAAAAACAACTTATACCTCAGCAGTTGGGAGCCACAGTTAGTTATTTGTGTTCTGCCTAGTGGAATGGTATTATGGGGCAAATGGGATCCATTACCATACCACCGTATGACTGGACCTGCTGTATAAAGTACTGCCTTTTAACAAGGGAGCACTGCATGTGTTTTTCATTTGATACTTCCATGTGTGAAAAGCTCAATATTGTTTGAGGTAATTGATGTTTATGCAAATTATTGTCCTGTATTGCATGCTTTTGTCAAACATTCAGAACGATCACCTTGACTTCAACAAAGTTTGATATTTCAGATCTCCTGATTTATCTGTAATGGCAATTCACCACCACAGGTGTGACCTGATTAGAGAACTAGCTCCCCATCAACATAAGATTCAAGTGATAAAAATAGATTACATTTTTTATATGTTGTTTATTGTAGTGTACTTGAAACTTCCCTCGTAAAACTTCCTTAATTTAACACTACATTTGATCATTTCAACCATTTAATTTTAGCATAATCAATTCAGTATTGAGTATTATCATGAATTTCATAAAATGTGATTCGGAGAGGATTGAATGCTTGTTGTTTCATTCCCCTTTTAAAATGACCTGATTTTACGAAGATTTTCTCATTAGGTTCTATGCACGATTTCTCCAGATCATGTACCTGCATGTTAATAATTCTGTCGACCTGATTTTTTTTTTTTGTATTATTTTTTACAAACAAAATATATGTACTAATTTAATTGAGAGTGCAATATGATAGTTATTGGGTTTCAGACCTTCATAGAATGCAGTCTTGTTTAAAACTTTCTAAATCTGATATAACAGTAACACAGTTGTTAATTTGCATGTGTTCTTATTGGGGTGCTTTGAGTTTTTAGTTGAGTAAACACTGTATTGGTGTTAAACTGCAGTCCCTGCAGATGTGACCTGCTTATAGAAAAGAGGTGTTATTGCAAAGAATTGTCATGCTACTTAGCCCTTGTAAGTTACAAAAATGTATAGCAACAGTTAAAATTGATCAGGACAGATCCTTTGCACAATAATGTAACATTTGAAAGAGTGTAAATGAAATCCATATAATAGATATATTTCCATAACTCCTAAAGTCATCATCACAGGCTTTCTGATCATGTAATGGGGGCCCAATGGCAGTTTTAAATATAGAATTCATCAGATTGAAGCATGCAAATCATTTCCCTCAGGTGAAGCTTTGGATAAGTATTTCATTATTTTATTTTATTTTAGAAAATGTAGTGCATATTTGAATTAGTCATTTTTCAGGCAGTTGGATACCCTTGATAGATTATACACATGCATAAATAGAATCTTGCTGATAATTTTTAATGTCTGTTTTTAATTTTAAATCGATAGTTTGTTTCAAATTCTCAATGGGCTTCTAATAGCACATTTATCTGTGTCTTACCTTGCTGTTTAGACTGCTTTGGTAAAATGAGTAATTAGTTAGCTATGAACAGTACACAGAGCGATTTTTTTGAAATCCATTCATAAAATAGGTGCCTGGTAAATTTACACTTTTCTCATTGGTCTATTTCATGAGACCTACAGAAATTCGTAAATTATAGTTTAAAATGACATCTTGTTTCCCTGTCTACTCAAGCTTTCTTGTTCAGTTCTTTTTTGTTGGTTTTTTTTTTTTCTTTTTTCAAATGTTACAAAGCAACATTGCTATCTACAAAGACTACAGGAACATCTAATGCATTTTAATGCACCGTTTCTTTGATAGCCCTGCAGTTAATCTGTTCAGTTAGCCTATGCTTTTGCATCAGATGCATACTATGTTACACGTTTTTCTTGTTAAACATGAAAACAAATGCTATTTCCCTAAAATAAATTGTACAGTCATGGTCTAGTAATACACACAGATTACTGTTTAAGAGAAGCTGATAAAAAGCTGGTACCTTCATAGGCTTTTTAATATACACAGTTTCTGATCCAAATAGGTTTTCTTCAGATGTGAAGTAATTAAAATAAAAATGGCATATTCATTTTAAATCTTGACACCTGGTGAACTCTGCTTTTAATTTTGTGCATACCATAAGTAAACTGAATACACATACAACCAAAATAAGCCTTGAAGTATTAAACAGGGTAAAGCGGCAGTTGTCACGTAACATATTTATAGTTCAGGGATTTAGAATTGTGCTTCTGCGAAGCAAACTAAACAATAAAATATTTGAAGAGAAGTATCATTTTTTAATAAAATAAAAAAAAAGCAACCTAAAATTGGGGGGGGGGGGGGGGGAACAGCTTCCCAAGGTCAACCAAGAATATAGTCTATTAGATACATAAAACATGTATGTAATTAATATTGGAGCATTTTTTTGTTTTCAGTCATGCAGAGCGTCTGTATGTTTCAATGGAATTCATTTTTTTATTCTTTTGTTCCCCCTTTTTGCAGGTGAAGATAATAGTCCCCAACAGCACAGCAGGTTTGATTATTGGAAAGGGTGGTGCAACAGTGAAAGCTATAATGGAGCAATCAGGAGCTTGGGTACAGCTCTCTCAAAAACCTGATGGGATAAACCTGCAGGAGAGAGTAGTTACAGTGAGTGGTGAACCAGAGCAGAACTGCAAAGCTGTGGAACTCATCATCCAAAAGATACAAGAAGATCCCCAAAGTGGCAGCTGTCTCAATATCAGTTATGCCAATGTCACTGGTCCAGTGGCCAACTCCAACCCAACAGGCTCTCCTTACGCAAATACTGCTGAAGTGTTACCCACTGCTGCAGCTGCTGCGGGGCTGCTAGGACATGCTAACCTTGCTGGAGTTGCAGCATTCCCAGCAGTTTTATCCGGCTTCAACGGGAACGATCTGGTGGCCATCACCTCTGCACTCAACACTTTAGCCAGCTATGGATATAATCTCAACACATTAGGGTTGGGTCTAAGCCAAGCTGCAGCCACTGGGGCGCTGGCTGCAGCTGCTGCAAGTGCAAACCCAGCTGCAGCAGCGGCAGCAAACTTGATCGCCACCTATGCAAGTGAAGCCTCTGGCGGCGGCGGCACTGCTGGTGGTGCGGCAGGCCCATTCGCGTTAGGTAGCTTGGCAGCTGCCACTGCTGCAACAAATGGATATTTTGGTGCCGCTTCTCCACTTGCAGCTAGTGCCATCCTGGGAACAGAGAAAACTACAGACGGATCGAAAGATGTAGTTGAAATAGCCGTGCCAGAAAACCTAGTCGGTGCAATACTCGGCAAAGGAGGAAAAACGTTGGTGGAATACCAGGAATTGACTGGTGCAAGGATACAGATCTCAAAAAAGGGAGAATTTGTACCTGGCACGAGAAACCGGAAGGTGACGATCACAGGAACACCAGCTGCTACACAGGCTGCACAGTATTTAATAACACAGCGGATCACGTACGAGCAAGGGGTTCGGGCTGCTAACCCTCAAAAAGTGGGTTAATGCCTAAACTTATTCTATTTAATCCCTCTTTTTATCATTTTCAAGAAGGATGTACTGTATTTTGCAGAAGTATTCTTTTCTGTTAACATATCATATGCAAAAGAATGCGATTTATGTTGAAGATGTGTATATGTAAATAATGTGTTTTACCAGATGTTTCATAGAAAGAAATTTCTTGATATTTTAGTTCTATACTTTGCTTGTGTATATTTGTCAGAATTGTTTCTAGTGTGAGAAGATCTTAGCCTGCCATTTTACCAGCATTATTGTAGTTTAAAAAACAAACAAACAAAAAAAGAACCGATTTGAATGTAGACAGGGATATGCGTATAGTTTTCAGTATTAGTTAAAATAGGTGATATCGCTAAATTAACTACTGTTAGTTCGGGTCCGGTTGGGTCAGTGACCTGAAATGGAGTGAGGCCAAAGCACTGTCATGACAGTCTTACTTCTGCGTAGGGCATAGTGAAGTAGGAATTCATATTTTATGAAAGAAAATAATTAACTAAAAAGCAATATAGTTGCAAAAGCACTGTAAAATATTTTAAGGTTAAAACTGTGGATTATTGTATTGGTAAGTTTACAAATCAGCAAAAGCACCTGTTCTCTTTCTGAACCAGACAATGGAAATAATGCTGCATGCTGGCCATGGCCCATTCTTCACCATGTCTTGAAAGTTCAACAAACAAACCCAAACAAACACTAAAATCACTACTGAACCCATTGCCTGGCCAGTAGAACAGTCATTACTCCACTAACATCCTCACTGTCTAGACACATAACTGTTGTTTATGCAGTGTATTGGAAATTTTATATAAATAAATAAAAACAAAAAAAAAGTGAAAGTGCCAACAAAAAGGATGACAGCTAAAATAGTTTTAAACGACTGCTTGATACAGTGTGTTGCATTTTAGGAGCTTATACTTAAGTGTGTATCATTTCTTAACACTAGAAACATTAGTATTGTGAATGTAGATTTTACTGTGAAGATATCTGTGATTTTAGCTGTGCGCTCCAATGATGGTGTCTTTGCAGCATGGTGTTAGCAGCCAGTGCAGCTTATACTACTCAGTAATTTGCATGTATGTGGAGCATCAGCCAGCCAGTATTTTCCTGCATGCTTTTAAGACAAGGGAGATAATCTCAAAAGGTAGTGTGATCTACCTTTCCCAAGCTTTTGGACAGGTAATTTCTGAGTAAGCCTTTGGTCCTAACACCCAACAACTGTCACCCTCTTCTGTACCTCTCCTGAGTGCCAACTGCCCAGGCCATTGACCCACCATCTGTTTGCCCACTCAAGGCCACTCATAGGGGCATTCATAACCAAGCACCTCCTCATGCTGTGCATGCAGTCTTAAATTCAATGGACAAAAATAACATGCTGGCTACCTCTGGATCATCAGGCTGAGCAATTGAATTTTTAAAAGAGAATTACTTCCATCTCAACTTCAACCCATTGATAACGTCCATCCTGCCAAGCTAAATGGCATCCCAGCTGATCCTTTCTGTGCAACCAATCAAAGAACAATGAGTGTGATGCTCCACGTCCTGAATTTTCGTCCAGCCTCTTTCTGAACTGTGACCTTTGTCCTCCATGAACTTTCCCTTTTGTTCATTGAACTATATGGACTCTTCATTTCATATTAATTTACTGTGCTATTTGCTTTTGGACATTGACAACTTGAAACAATTTCCTGACCCCTCCCCCTTTTCCCTATTAATAATTCATTTCTGTCAAACTGTAAGAGTAGACTCATTTTCCCGTTTTTTGGCATTGGATTGTTATTTCATTTAGATTTCTCAATCTCTAAATTTACTGTTTAGAGAATTTATTAAAAGGGAATGATTTGCTTGTTTAATGAAAGAGAAAAGCTGTAGTAAACTGTGTTACTTGGAAATGACTTTTAATCGTCAAATATTCTGTAGCTGTGCAAGTTTTTGACAAATAGTGTATCTCGTGAAATCAGTGGTTAGCATTGCCGCTATTATATTTACTCATTTTATCATTATAAATGTGCTTAGTTCATCATGTAGCATGACTTGTCTCCCGTCTCATTTTTTCCTTGCATGTCACAAGTCTAAGTTCATTTATAATACATTAACAGTTAATAGTATCTTTATAAGTTTCTTTCACCATGCTGTCTTAGTCAGCAGTGAACAAAGGCAATTTAATGGGGGCTGTTTCATCGGCAGAGATGGTAAAGCATGAGTAGTCTGGATTAAAAAAAAAAAGTAGTTTGACAGTGGAGCTTTCATTTAAATTTTTAGACTTTTATTTAAGCTGAAATCATTTATAGAGATTACTCAATAAATTGCACATTAGGTATTGAATTCTTTTTGGTTTAAGTGAAGTGGATATGTACTCTGAAATATTTTTAAAATAAGACCAATTTTTTTTTTTTTTTTTTTTTTTTTTAAAAAATAAGACAAATTCTAAGTGAAATTGAAGCGTTCTGTAGAACATAATTGACTAGTCTGTAACCTTTGGGATTACAAAATGCTTTTGTTTAAAAAGGCAAGCCTCTCAATAACACTTAAATTATACTTTAAACAATTAGTATGCCTTCAAAATGGACAGCAGTAAGCAAACAATAAAAAGCAATTCAGCTATTTCAAATGAAAGGAGGGAGAATGCTTTTGATACAAAATCCAACCATGTTATAAATTGTAACTATTTATAGACTCAGGTTGCCATATGGAGGCTGGTGAATGCATTGAATAAGAATTACCTCAGTCCTGCAGCATTCTGTGTTTTTGAATACATTCTGTTTCAGGGTCACTTTCAATCAATATTTCATTTACTTACCGAGATTGAATGGGCGCTCTGAGACGGAGCGTGCTGTTTATCATACAGATTGGACACCTCTTTCTAGATTCAAGATCTCTCCTTCAGCATTGGGAGCTGTCCTTTCAGCACTGCACAATTGCAATTAGTTAATAGTACAGTTTCTCTACATCACTGGGATCTTTCCTAGCAGCACTGCAGCATTATAGATAGTTTCAAGGCAATCTTGACTTTGCACTGTATGCTTTCCTTTCAGCGCCACCCCTATTTAATGTGGGATCCATTCCTCTCATCAGTCCAAAATCAGAAACAACAATAAATTCTAACCCTTTTAACGGCTCATTCCGATTCATTGCTCACAACAGATCTAAGCTATTTTTCTGCTTCTTTTGATTCCTTTTCAGCTTTCCATCACATCTGTAACAAACCTTAAACAAAATGTGCCACGCAATCATGCACAAGGCTACCTTGCCGTTGAGTTAGACAGTTCCATCACATTCAGTTGTTTAACAGAGGTCAGAACCTCCTGTTTTATATTTATCTCGCTTTCTAAGAAAGTGCTTTGTAATTAATGTTTACCTCATGGTTGTGTGAATGGTGCTATAGAGGATCTGGTAAACATCCCAGTTTTTTGTGTACGACGTCGATTGTATAAGATTTATTTTTCTATTGATAATAAACAGTATGAAAGCATAACGATGGTAGATTTTAGTATTTTAACAGTGCTTTGATTACCTATGTGCAAGAGTAATGTCTTTGCAGAACTTGTAAGGAATAATTAAAGTGTTTTTTTTTTTTTTTTGCTGATGTAAATTTGAGTATGGTCCGTTGCACATTTTATATGAATTTTAATACAGAGTATGAGTTTAATGTAATCCTAATATTGGGCAGCTATTGCAATATTACAATTATACAATAGCTCCCCCAAATTATAATTTTAAATGTGTGTAATTGTAATCATATGATACATTCAATGAATATGTTTTTAGCTTAGTTTACAATACATTTGATAGAATTTTTTTGCTGGATTTGAATAACAAAGGGTTTTTTTACCCACTATTTCCACAGCAATTTGCTAAAAAATAATTTTGTTTCTTAATTTAACTACAGTGAACAACACTGTACGGAGTTTTACATTTTCCAATATTTTAAACGGCAAAGAATATTTATAAATGTGGTGTATTTTGGTGTCCACAGTGATTGATCATGGTAGTATGAGCTGAAAGTTTCAGGCTTTCATTATAACTTCCTTGCTAATAGGTCATGCTTCAATGATTAGTCCATTGTGATCTCTCAATTTTGCTCTAATCTTGGCCTGCCTGAAGTAACCTAAGGTAAGGTAGTCCAGAGTTATTGCTAATCTGGGTCTGTGAAACCAAGCAATTATGTATGTGTTAAATCCTAAATCTTAAACCTTGTACAGAAACCAACAAAAGAAACATGTATATATCATTTTGATAACATGTATTTGTTTTTATTTTCCCCCCTCTAATAGGTAAATACATGCATATAGGCCCGTGGTTCAAGCCGATTATGTAATACAGAGGTGTGTTTAACCATAATGTTCAGAACAATACTGAATGGAATAATGTGAAACAGATTAACAACCCAAAGGGTCCTACAAAGTGTTCACCAACACATTAAAATATTAATCCATTATAACACCTTGAAATAGACATCAGTTCTCCAATTTTATAGTTATCCCAATTGTTAATGGTTAGTTAATTGTAGCATGTGTACAAAATACAATTTTAAAGCGATTACTAACAGCGCTCTGCTCGTGGGCCTGGGATATAAAAAGTATATATTATAGCTGACATTTGTGTTATGTTCTAAATAGTTTAGTATACATTAACTAATTAACTTCATGCAATAAACACAAAAAACACGTGGATTTTATATGTATCATTCAAGTGATAGGTTTCAAAACAATGATAAGCAGGAAGTCTTTAGAAAGTGTTTTAATGTTATTGCTATGGCATATGGAACAAGTTATTTGTTTTTCTGGAGATACTAAATGATTTGCATTAGGAACACAATTGTTGAAGATATTTTGATATTATTGAAGATTTATTAGCCATTTAGAATTACAATGTAACCAAGTGACTCCAGCGTTGGGACTGACACTACCTTAATATATAGTGGAGACGATGGTGGTTTGAACCAGTGACCCTGTGATTGTTAATTGATCGAATACCCTTCAAAATAAGACAACTGATAATCTGAGCTGTATTTAAACTTCTAATTCAGTGTCGGTATACCCTTCAGTAGTTCCCAAAAAACAAAGCACCAAACTGCAGTCCATTATGTAGAGGGTTGAGAACAGGACGTTTTTATTGTTTCTAGTTTATTTGTAGTGCAACACAAAAAATCAAAGAGAAATACAAAAAAAAGTAAAATCTTTGGATAATACCTTCCACCTTGGTGATCAAAAATGCACAAGGAGTTTTTCTGGGGACTTTAGATATTGGAAGGTGGGTTAAAAAAGAAAATGTACTTATTAATCCAGGACTTACTTTACAATTAAAATGACTCCTACATTGTAATACTATTATTTCTCTCCTCTCGTGAACATTTTTCTAAACCAATCAACTGCTACTCATTGCACACCCATACCAACTGAATTAAACTGAAGTAGAGTGTTACAGTGGCTGGCAGAGAGGCAGGAGAATGTTTCTCAAGAAATCAAAGACTTATTGGAAATGTCTGTTGATAATTTTCTGGTAACATCATGCTATCAAATTATATGTTTGATTTATTGTGTTTATCGGATAACGCAACTGAGAGAAACCTTTTATTTTACTGTATTGTCCTGGGAAGACACAGGGAGGTTTGGAACATGCAACAGTAAAAGCATTCATAAAATCAAATGTAATGTTAAATCAAATATATTGAGCTAAACAGGAGCCTAGAACATTACAATTCTCACAGCTGAAGCATGCATTCTCTAAGAAATAGTAGGATTCCAGTCTATGCCATTACTGTTAAATGTTCTCTTTTCTAGCTGACTTCGGTTTTTACCCTGGGTTAATTGAAAGTGTTCAACATTAAAGTGCTGAGCTGAGTGTTGGAAGAACAAAATGCTAGAAGTTGTATTTATTATTCTTATTAGTTTTTAACTGCAGTAGGAAATTGCTTGGCACATTCTAGGCACTATTTCCATTGTTTTAAAGTCAATTATCTGTATTAGACAATAGTGTTTAGAAACATACCATGCAGTATGCAAGTCAAACACATTTAATACATTGATAAAACTGTTCACTGTATAGCCTTTATAGGCTAGTGAGTTAATATATTAAATATATAGTAAATATATAATAAATATAACTTGCTGACAATATGTTGATGGATGAAATGTCTTACATGGTCCAGAACGAAACTGACATTTGTATAGTAAATTAATTAAAATAGTTATCAGCCTGATACGGTATTGCTTATGAGGTGATCTGCTGTGTTAATGTGCTCAAGGTTAAAGAGTTAAATGTTAGCTTTGAGTGAAATGAAATACACTTACCAAGATGTTGGGAAATGGGGGTATTTATTAAATACAGGAATATGTAGTATTGAACAAAACTGTACCTCTCCAGTCAAAAAAATAGGACACAAAGATTATTTTCCGTGTCTATTTGTCTAGTATTTTTTAAAAAAAGGAAGATAGCATCTTAAAACAGACTTGTTATATAAAAGAACTGAGCATATCAATAAATCCCTTCTTAAAATTTTTAAATGTATAAAAGCAAATGAATGCATATATTAAGTATCGTGTCCAATTTCTAGGTCCTTAAAGGATGCCGGTGGTAATAAAGTTCTCTATGTAAAATGTTTTACAGCATTAGCGATATTACTGCATGCACCCCTTTTC
The DNA here is from genome assembly GCF_017654505.1 of Polyodon spathula. Classification (NCBI taxonomy): domain Eukaryota; kingdom Metazoa; phylum Chordata; class Actinopteri; order Acipenseriformes; family Polyodontidae; genus Polyodon; species Polyodon spathula. The sequence goes on from NC_054545.1 coordinate 10,383,334, forward strand.
CTCTGAAGATAGTTTGGTTATTTGCTTGCATGTTATACTTCCATTTTGAATATGCAGCTACCTCAAAAACTAGATGTTGCTTTCTGGGGATGCAGCAGTTTATTCAAAGTGTTACATTTTCATATCTTATATTATGGAAACACAGTGAAAGAAAAGAGTACCGGTAATATATTATAATAATATAATAATATATATATAATATATTATAATTTTTTTAAAAATGAGTTTGGACTAAGCAATAGGACTATGAAGTAATGACCACTAAAGTTATACGATTGACTAAACATACTACCACTGCAGATAGATGTACTGCTACAGTGGTTTCACTGGGTCCCTCGTGTATCAAACTCATTAACAGTAAAATTATTTCAGTAGCCTTACTAATTACTCCTTATTCTATAAATTAATCTTGCTTCATATAATGCACCTGGGTGTGTTAGATTTAACAGTACTCCATCTGGAATATCTCCTAAATTACCAGAATGTACCAGATACTTTGTTACAAATCTCAGATGGCCTTCTGGGCTGATTTTGTATCTGGTTAATTTCCGTGACAACCAAAATTCCAGTCTGGTAATTATCATAAATATCTTATGAAGAATGCTGAATGAGCTATTTTGGTAATGCACTGATGATTTAATTCTCACCTAATTGTTCAGTATTCTTCTTAAGTTACTTAATAACCTGGACAAAAGTCTTCCGTTTCACATACTGACTAAATGCTTTTGGAATTACAGGAATTTTAAACATACGCAAAAAGTTTCTGTAAGTAGCAGATGCTGAAGCTGAAGACGTGTTTAGTGATCTGACCTACATATACAGTAGTAATTTCACATTTGCAGAAGATCTTATATTGTCAATCTCAGTAAATAACTATATAAATAAATAAGTGCAAATGGAAAGAGAATGTAAGAGAAGCCAATTAGCCCTTGTGACATTATTTGATTAAATTGGTTTCTCCTCCATAATTTCATGCATTTATATTCTTTGTATTCCTCTTGCATTCCATAAGCCATTTTCCATTCTAAAGTAAATTCTTGTAAAACTTGCTTATATTTATCTAAATTCATATTTGTTTTTATTGTGCTAGATAGGTCTGTTCTGAGGCAAACATTTTGCATTGCAATTAGCTACAATTTCCTAATCTTCCAGAATTACACCCAGAAACAAATGAGTTCAGATATTAGTGAGGACCATTTTCACCATGTTCAATCCATTCAAATTAAGATATTAATGAGAGTTCAGATGCATAGGTAAAGATTTCCTTCACAATAATCATCACATTAGTCTACAATATGTGACATGATGATACTGTATCGTATGTATCCTGGTCTTGTGAACCTTACTGGTTTTCTTTCTCTATCATTCCTTGGAGGCACTGGGTCCATTATCATGTGTTTCAGGATCCATCTGCTCCTTTTCCTTCAGTTAAATTGTGAAGAAAACAAAAGAAATGTACTCTATCAAATAATTCCCAGAAGTCATTGTAAGAACTTTAACTATTCTCTACTTAAAAACTGAAAATATCCAAAGGTATCAACTGTGGGCTTTATACTGTGTGATTAATTAATCTCCAACAATTGGCTTTGCACTTGTTTCAAACAGGTCTTCTGTGATCATAAACCAGGACATTTCATCATATACCATTCCTACCTAAGCCATGGCAAATAAGGTATTGTAGCAAATTGTCAGCTGAGGTAGAGTGATATACATTGCAAATATTCAATTCTACTCTTCCATTTCATAAAGCTCCTAAACCTCTTTTACATTCAGCAGGAGCCGGCAGTCCTTTAGCTACCAGAAATAAAAGGTCAAATAGCTGTCAGTAAGTTCTCACCCGAGTAGATTTTTTCATTACACAGGGCAAGCATGACTGCTTCTGTTTCTGCAAGCTTTACTAAAATCTGGGGTTTGAATTGTATTGTATTGTATTATATAGTGTGCTTTGTGACATGATGGAAACTGTGCATTCATAATAAGTTGCTTACACCAACGTTTCACTGCAAAGATTCATCAAGACAAGCTAGCAAAAGAAAATGCATTGCCCTTAAACACACAGCACATATCTTAAATGTGTGCCACGTTTCAGTGAGGTGATGTCTCGCTGATTGTGCACAGCTGCTGATAGCTGGAGTAGTTGCAATAATTCTATTACCATTTGGCAACTGGTGCACTTATCCACCCTAAACTCCATTCTCCACCTCAGCTCAAGATGCCGAAAGTTTCCCTGTGCCTTCATAGCTTATAGTACTGACTTAAATTATTTAAGCTGACAGCAGTGTACTCAATATGTGTCAGTAAGTTAGAATATAAAATCAATAAAATATATTTCACTTGCGTGCTTTAATGATGCCTTTTGGGAAAACTTGGCTGTGATATATACTTCAAGTGAGCAGCAAGCAGAGGTGTAATGGCAAAAAAAGTACTGGAAATTTTAAATGGCCAACATTTACGTTTAATTGAATTAAGTACCACACATTCAAATGTAAATACTAACAAATGTTAACCAGCATGTATATGAGAGAGAGAGAAAGAAAATAGATGGGCTTCAGTGAGTTACAGGAAAATAATTCCATCTAGTGTTTATGTAATGTCATAAACTAGGAGTCCTTTAGGTCACGTAGTTTATAAACTGTCACAGAAAAATGCCCAGATTATTTTCAGTAATGCCATCAGCTGTGATACAGTATAAATATGAAGGTGGTAACTCGTAGGCTATCATTGGAGAATAAAACAAGGAAGTGTGAGTAACTAAATAGTTTTTCACAGCTTTTGGGTAATTTAGTGTATGGTAATAGAAAAATAATATCCTGCATGATTTTTTTTTATTATTATTGAGTACATAAACACTAATGATATTGCATGTAAAAACAGTATGAAACAATGTGCAGCTAAGGCTCATTTTACATTATCTTAATTATCTATTCATCTTCTTGTTTAGGTTCACTTTGTATATCATATTCTGTTTCAGTCCATACACCCAGGTCATTTTTTTTATGTGTAAAGCTTACACCCAGTGGGAGACAAAGGGGACTTAATGGTTACACTCTAGGGATTAAATATGTTTTAAGAGCTGTATTGAGGCCACATGGCTGCTTTGATTTTCTGAGTTTTAAAAAGAAAATGATATACAAAACCATTCATGTTTGCCCATTATTGTATAACTTGTATTTCAAGTAAGGAAAGAATATAACAGCTCCTGACATTAAATAAGTAATAATTTAAGGGGGATGGGAAATGCTGTTGGGTATGTAGTGTTAACGGTCTAACATTGCAAATTGAAAGTTGCCAAATTAAAGAACAGCTTTCCACATCAAACTAATGAAGCCTAGGATAAGCAAGTAAGTGAAAAATAAATTAAAATATGTAAAGCCACCATGAAAATTGACTTGTACAAAAATGCTTGAACAAGCATAGAGCTATGGAAAAAGAGATGCGCTATCTTCTGGCTTGCCATTTAATTTATGCCACATGCTGTGAAAAAGTGATGCAACAACATGACCTGCTCAACTCCCAAGTCAAAGCAACAGATAAACCAGGTCATTTATAGATTAATCTGGTTGACCAATCTAGCCCACCCCACTCCCTCCCCTCGCTGAGATCAGATATTAAACTTGGAGAGTGATATTGGCATTGATTTAATTATACATCAGAGACATTCTTGTGACTCATTTGTATTGATCTCATATTGTGCACTATAACAATACAATAGAAACAATTGAAACGTCCTATAAGATAAATAGGGCTATTCTGACATATGAATTTCAAGGAACAGCTGACAATGTATGTTCTGAAGAATCATGAAGGCCATACCCACTGTCGAATCCAATTATATCCACAAGGACCAATGGGGGGCTAGTGCTTCGTGCTTATGACTGTGGACAGTAAGATATTGCTTGTGACTCTCCGAGTAATGCAACTATGTGCAATACAGTACAGGTTTGCTGTAATATCCATGGCTTGCTTTATAGAAAAGAAGGAATAAAGCAAGCTCCAGGGAGTGCTGGAGATAAGAAAAAAGACTGATATCTGGAAAAGAAAAGACAAAGGAGTTCAACTGATTGATGTTCTTCTCCCTAGATATGATTTGGGTCTTCTATCATGTATGAGGGTATCTACCAATGTTCAAAAAGGCATTTGTTCCATGATAATCCTTCTTAAAATTACTCACCTGGGGAGCAGACTTTTTGGTATTAAGTTAGGAAAAGGAAAAAAAAAAAATCTTTGGCATTTGGAAAGTGAGTTAAATACTTCAACATGACATCAATGTCTCTTCACGTGTGTGTATATAGAAAGAGATTTAGGAGATGTATAATACTTTGAATGGGATATGAAGGTTAGGTCAACAGCGTCTCATCTAGTATGCTATTCAAAATAGTAACCAACATGCTACCAGAGACAACTGTCAGGCATACTCAAACATGCAACCTCCATAAGCTAGACCTTCGTTTAAAGAAAAGAGGCATCATATAAAGTGAAATACTCAAACGTTTTTTGAATTACAAAAAGTCTGTCCAGCCTCTTTGTTATGGTGTGTCAACCTAATTTCAGTGTGAGCTGTATTTATAGATAATATATACTGATACAGGAGGATTTGTGTTGCCATATAAGATGCAGATCTTATTTACCTTATGGATGTTTGAAATACTGGAAATGGAAAAATAAATTATATACTAGGCTAAAATGACTGGTGTCTGGGCATCAACAGAAATCCCTTTTCCTTCTTCTCTATAAGGTCATCTTGATAGAAAGGTTCCTCCTGTATGTAAGCCATTATCTCTTCTGTGCAGTATTACAACAAGACTCCTGATTACGGTATCTATTTATACAGCTAAATGGATTTAAAACAAACTATATAGAGCCTCAGGGAGAGAAAGGACTAAACTAAGTGTTACCAAACACCCTTTAACTAAAACTAATTATCTTACCTTTGCTCTATCCTATGTGTCATCACAACATGGGTCATAAATCAGTTGAAAATACATTTCTCAACTTTTACTCAGGAGGGTTCGCCATGAAAGAAAGATTTTCCTTTAGACGCTGTAGTGTATCCTCCTACAATGTTTTTTTTTTTGGGTTTGTTTTTTTTCCCCGACAATTTTCTATTCATTTCAATTAGAGCACCAGCATTGTTGCAGTACGGACCATAAACTGAATACAAACATTTGCTCCAAAATGCTTCTGAGTAAATGTTGAGAATTATATGATCCATCTGATTTATGATTCATGTTGAAAAAAATATAATATTTTGTGTGTGTGTCAGTGTGTGTGTGTGTGTGTGTGTGTGTGTATATATATATATATATATATAATATTACTGCGATAAACACGGGATAAAACAAAGGTGAAGCAATGGATTTATTTTAAACACTGTAGGGCGTGACACTGTGAATTCTAATAATCATAATTTGGAACCTGTTTTGATAAATTATTGTTTATCTATAGTTCCGTGGCTAAGCAGTGTATCCCCATTCATTTTAATTGCATATTGTGGTAGTTTTAATACCTAGAACTTAATTGCCTTGGACTATTTATTGCGATTGTGACAATTGACATGGAGAATCTCTTTAGGCTTGTTTGTTGTTTCACAAGTTTCTTTAGACTACCTGGGTGATCCCGTATTAGGTCTTTGTTAGGACCGCTGTTTAAGTTAACATTCTACAGTAACTTTGCCTGTATGTGTCATAATCACCTCTGTCTATTCATTTCTGTCTGTTCATGAACCACTGTTTAATATGCATAATAATCCCAGTCTCAGTGGACTTGAACTTCTGTCAGTATCCACGCATCTCCAGCAGAAACAATAGAAACAAATATCCACCTCTTGTCCCAGCAGTCATTTTAATAGATACATAGTTTTATTTCCCAACAAAAGAGGCTATCAGCCTACCCTGGATTATTGTTATTGTGTGTTGTTTTGTTTTTGTTTGTTTGTTTGTTTTGTTTGTGTTTGTGTTTTTTTTTTTTTTTTTTTTTTTTTTTAAGTACAGTATACTACATCTTCAAAAGGGAACTCATTGAAAAGGGTGACAGTTTTGGGGTAGCTATTGGGGTAAGGCATCAAATATTGTTACTATTTTATCCATAATCATGAAAATACAGAATTTTGCATTTTATTTTCCTAATATTGATTCCTGCAATTTCATTTCAGATCAAAATGGCTTCGGGAAGCAAGATATTTGAAAGGCAGGTATGGCGTCAGCTTTCTCCAAACTATTTTTATATGTAGCGGTAAGAATGATCACTGTGAATGAGTACTGGGGGGAAAAAAACAGGACAATTCATCATTATAATATATCGAAAAGACAGAACCTATGAAACATCTTCAGCAAATCAAAAGGAGAGACATAGCAATTTAATATCTGCATGCATGGTTCTGTGCAAAGACTGCAAGACTAAATATAATGGAAAAATAAGTATGGGATTTGCACATGTAAGGTTTTACGACTTTGCTGTTACTGTTGGTAAAATTTTAAAAAAAGCTACATCACCAATCGATGAGAAGGAAGATCTATTGTTAAGGAAAGAAGAAAAGAAGAACCAAAGAGCCTTACAAGTAGTGAAAGGGGATTTCCCCGGTGAAAAGAGAACTTTTCAAGGAGAGCACTTCTAAGAAGCAATGTTTTTTGGGAAATAATTATTTTAAATGTACAAGTATTGCATTTAAAGCATTATAGGAGTAGTCAGGATAAACAGCTATGAAAAAATTATTGAAAACATTCGTAGCAACCTTAATGTGTTACAGAATACCATGCAGTGTTTAGAAGAAACCATTGCTGCTTTATCCTGTGTTTTTACATTTTTCAACATAAACCTGATTTTATTCATGAGTTTTAAATCAGCTGGACATACATTGGTCTGTTTCTCCTTTAGCATCATAGTGCCTAACAGAAACTATCTTTGTCCTATTGAATGCTCTTGAGTGAAAGTTGATTTTTGCCTCATGATGACAGTAAAGCTATCAAAACAACTGAAGTTAAGATTAAAAAACAAAATCTTTGTGACCACACCGGAAAAAGTAATGCATTTCTTGTAAACACTGCAGGGTGTTCTGTAAAACTTTAATTAAATTGAGATTGAATACAGCTGGTGTGTGGTTTATTTGGAACTGAAATCATAACAAATGTTGTTATCCAAAGGAAAAGTATTAACCACGATATTAACATCAATGAATCCAGTGATACCAAGGATATGTTGTAATTCTTTTTAGGCTCAAAATATACATATGCCTTCCTGTTGCAGTAATATGGATCATCTCACATTTTAGCAATATGAAAAGATAGAAAAAAAAAACTACCAATTATTAATTTCACAAATATGTATATTGATACACACATAGCCACAGTATATTGATTTTTGAAATTCACTTTTGAAATTCAATGTAGTAAACTACAGTTATTACAGTCAAAACTTTTGATTATATATGCGAATGGAGAAGCCAGCTTTTCTTCTTGGGAAATCAACAAACTAATGAATAGGCTTGTTTTGGTTTCCTTTAATATCTGCTGCAAAAAAAAAATCTTAACTCAGAAAATTGTTGGATCTGACACACCTAGAAAATAACACCTCATTTTATTTTCTCTTGAAAAAGTCTTATTAGTGTTACTGACATAAGATTGGTATGGGGAGTAATAATGTGAGGCTCTGTACAAAAGAAAATCAAGCAGATGCTGCTATAAATAGTAAAGTGGGATGTGCATCCTAATTTATAATTACATCTCCAACTGTATTTATTAATGCCATTTTTTTTGTTTTCCAAAAATGTTCTTAGGGTTTTCTTTATAGTTTTACTCACCATGTGCGAGGGAATTACTTATCAGTTAAATGAGTGCTAATTAGGTGGGAAGCAAATGGAGAGACTTTAGATATTGGCTTTGAAAACACATCACATACCAGCAACACTGCCATTTCCTTTCACACTTCACTACAAATGAGAAGAGGGTGTGCTCTATATATTTAAATGAAACAAATCCTACACTGAGGTGCAATTCTTCACAATGGTTAATACAGGAAAACCTGGTTGGTGATTAAAAGCTGGTGGCGTGAGGTAATAATTTGCAGTGCACGCAGGTTTGATTTCAACACCCTGCAGTATGGAGAGACAAGCCACAAAATAATGCATCTTGGATCCTGCAGTAATGAAGGTGTATTGAACTACATGGCACCAGCATGAGCGTGGTTGCAGATTACAGTATGTGAAGCCAATACTGGCCGTTTCATTGTTTCAATGTGCTGCCTCGGTTGTTTGCCATGCGATTGTATTAAGAACTCATATTGCTCACGTGTACATCTATTCTAGCAATTCCTATCTCCTGGCTTAAAACAGAAACTATGGGCCCTATTCACAAAACTTTAGGACAGCTTTAAGGCGTGTTTTTGACTTGTTAGTAATAGTCTTGCGTAACCTAGCATAGAAGCTTGGTCTTATGGTAAGTGAGTGTGTGTATGTGTGTGGGGTGGGAGTCATTTATGAATCCTGACCACTGTCACAAAATAGTCCATACAACAGTCTTTACAGTTTCTGTACATATGGCCCAACATAGTCAAAATATTTAAAAAGGCTTCCCTTCTGTAATAGCCTACCTCAAACTGGTTTTAAGCAGCACTACTTATACAAACGTACACTTTTCACTAATTGTACAAAAACATTCAGTGGGAATTATCCATTTCAATGACTTAATCTTTTACAATTTATCTTAATACCCCTGCATAAATGAAAGATTATTATTATTATTTTTTAAATATTATTACATAACTGTTTTTGGACTCAAGGGAAAATTAAAAAGACAAATAGACTAATTCAAATATTGTAGGAATCCCTTAATTAATACTTAAGGGGTTGATTGAAATTTAAGAAGCATGCTTGCCAATAATCAGGATATATTCACTTAATCTTTATGAAGATTGTAAGGGATTGTTCATTATTGAATTTCAGCAAGTTGAGTAAACTGGAAACTGGTGTTGCAGTAAGACTGTTCTACAGCCATAGGTCCCTAGTTTGGGACAAATAATTTCTAGTTCTGCTTAGAAGCAGGTACTTAGCTTTAGGAGTTAAACATAAGCTTTTATTTTACATTAACCACCACTCATCTTAAATAGACATATATAAAATGGGTTGTGTACTGTAACTATGAGTGACTTAATCATGTATTTTAGATAAATACACATATATTCCATAGGATTCACATAATGGATTCTACATTGTTTGGGGGGGGGGGGGGACGACACTGACAATACAGTATCTTCCTGTGACCTACTGTATAATGAATGGATATTACAAAAATAGGTAGTTAAATGTAGATAGAAGCAATAATCGCAGATATAATTTACAGTAGTCTTGACAAGGACTTTGGTAAAGAATGGACATATACGAATCTATTAAGAATTTTCTCACACATTCTTATATAATTTAGCATGACTTGAAAGGTCAAACGAAGAATGTTCTCAAGGCACTTTCATCATTACATCATTAATAACCAACTGTATGCCACCTGTCCAATACTAGAAGTTCATGGGGATGAAAATTCATCGAACTTATTTGACTTATTGAATCTCTAAAGAAGTCATACATTGTGAGGTGGTTCAATAGGACA